>NW_024096997.1:37500-180000 GCF_016545835.1 Crotalus tigris | reverse complement strand
AACTGGGATGACTCACTAGCAGGATGTGCTTGTTGCAGTTGATCAGAGTTTGCTATGATGATGGCAGACAGAAAATCTGAGGAGAAGTCTTGATCTCCTAAATCTAGCTGGGTTTATACCATCATGGCAGAAGGAGGGAGGGCAACTATTGAGATAGTTCCCTCTGCCCCTTTGTGGATAGGTCTTAGGGAAACATAGTATAGGGAAACATAGTATATTCATCCAAGACACATCCCAACTATTCATCACATACTACAGAGTAGCAACAATAGTGATCCAGTGCATTCCACACAGTTCCTCAATTCATCTCAGAGAGTTACGATTGTACTCTACCTTAGTCATTCTTTTACTGCTAATTAAGGTTAATCAGCAAATAAGAACTTTGGCTTTTGATTATGTGGGTTATAATTTTCATCAGTAACCAGTGTTATGGCTTAATAATTTAATTAATGAACACCAAAGATTTTCTAACTCTAGAAAATGGAGGAGGGGTAAGGAACTATATTATGCTGTTACGATATAATTAGGAAGTTTTCATTCTCTGAGCTTTGATTATATCCCTTGAATGTTCTATGTAGGAATGATAACCCCCCTTCAAAGTAGAAATAACTGGAATTCTTATTCATGGCTATCATGCTGAGTGGATAAAGTACATTTGAGAAAGATGTAATCAACTGCAACTATGACTATATTCTCCCTTAATTAGATTATGAACACTGACAAACATAATTTTTAGAAATAAAATCTCACTGCATTATGGATAATTTATGTAAATTGATATGGAAACTGTAGCAATCAGCTTGACATTTGAGCTGTATGTGTCAATAGAGGTCTTTTCTCAGCAGATCTACACTGTTGATAGCAATCACATATTCTCTGCAAGCTCTTTTTATTAAGCTTGGCTAGTTAATACTTCAATAAGACTCTTTTTATATTATTCTCTTCTGAACATTTCTTAATAATATATTAAGCAAGCATTTTCTTTTCATTTTAAGCACTGGCAGAGATTCAGAACCCCATCAACTGGCCTAATTCTTTCCCCCTTTTGGCCCCTTTCAAATTTTGTTTGGTTAATCTTGGATATCTTATTTGGTATCCATTTCCCAGGTGGGTCTATCTGGACCAGCTTACTTTTGTCTTAAGGCAGAAAGCACCTATACAAAGAAGAAGAGATGAGTCCTTTTTTCATCAGTAGAAAGTCAGACAGGGGATCTGTAGAGAAGGACAATCTACCCACGTTATTATCCATTACTCTTTAGATCATCAGAAATATTTATTGGAGGAACAAGATAAATTGTGACAGTAGACTTCCATCTACCACTTTCTTTGTGGAACATCTTTCCAGGATATTCCAAGGCAGGGGACACAAGGGAGGTGATGGACTCTGCATTCTAATTTCGGTATCTCTCAGTTCTTCGTTTGTAAAACAAAAAGTCAATCCACTCAATTCAGTGTTGGCACTTTATAGGTTTTTGAAGCGTATGTGATTGCACATATAATCAAGACAATTATACAATGTCTGAAGAATCAGAACTGACTTCATTTGCATTTTCTATGCTAAGGGGAAAATTAGAATACAGTTTTAAATTAATTTTTTGTATTACAAGGGGGTCTTCACAGTATTGAAATTGCTTTTACATGATGCAATGGCATGTGGGAATGACCTTGGTATGCCTTAGGGAATGATGAATTAAGAGAAGGTATAGCCCACAGCTGCATAATGAGCAAAGAATGAAACTCAGAAAGGAAACTCCAAAACCTATCAGGCTATCAAAGAGATGGTGAGAGATTTACGCTTTCAGACTTGCAAGATTCTGTTAATGTAGCCTTACAATAAAGTAGAATTATGATGAATTAACAGAGTCTGGTCTTGTTTTCTGTCTGGTGTACATTGGAAGGTTGACACATATATAGTCTGTAATACATTTTTTGTTAAAATGCATAAAGGAGAAAAACTCTATTGGCAGCATTATTTTGTATGTGGTTTTATATGGATTTCTTTTTTTAAAAATGATTTATGAAGTAACCAGGCTATAACATTGATGAACAAATAGATGCAAAAGCGATACAAACAATAAACAGATTGTCCCATCTATTTCAAGCTATCTTTTTACAGCAAAAATTATATTATCATGAAGAAATTAAACAATGGCACCATTCTGTTTGTGAAGGGAGCCACAACATATATTTTGCAAGGTATATACTTGAGTTTATTGAAGATTAAATTGTAAATTAAATGCAGTCTATTCAAGGAGCATTTGCTGGAGTTATGGACTTCTCATAATTTTTAGACAGCTCTAGGAAATCCTGAGGTAACTTTCAGACATTCATCACAGAATTTATTCTGTGTGGCTTGCTCACGTATTTTTGCACTGATGTATATTCAAGCCCCCTGGTCTATATTCTGAACATTTTCAGAAATGTCAGTCTCTTTTCTGTTCTGTAGAAGTCTCCAAAATATAAATCAAATAAAATGTATATATACACCATTCATTTATTTATTCTCTTAGTTCTATTCTGCCTTTCTGCTCATAATCTAATTACCTAGAGAACTGTCATACTGAAAGAGTGTAAAACCCAAGTTATGCATGGGCTGAATATAATAAATATTGTAAAAAAAAAAAAAAATACAAAGCACCTCCCAGGCTGAGAAATCATACAAAGACAATGTCTTTGAACCAATATGATGCCAAACTCAATCCTCTATGTAGCCCTCAATTTGGTGGGCTTCAACAGAGACTTTTCTCTTTTCTTACTATTACCAGGCTGTTTTAAAATGCATTGAAATTTGTGATAGTAGTGACCACATTTGGTGAATATGTGTGGCTTAGAGTTTATATGTTGCTGGAACTCTCTCAGCTTAGTTTTTGATAGCAGATATTTCATAATCTTATCAGCACAATTTTGGAGAGGTATTTGTTGGTTGACAGGGATTTTATATATCTTTCTGCTTGCTTGCTTGCTTGCTTGCTTGATGTGTGCTTGGATAGTGCAGTCATATGGGTGGATGCTATTCTGCAAGTGATTGATGCCTTTTGGTTGGTAGATTGTTTATTGGGCTGATAAGATGGTAATTCTCTTTTACCTCTATGCCCATAGCTTCCAGTGTGTTTGGTGGTGCTGACAGTTGTATAATGGGGTAGCTCATTGTGTGGGTGTTGTCTTCCTATGTTATTGGGTTTTGGTTATTAAGTTCATGAAGAGATGGGCCTAGTTCATCTAGATGCTGCTTGATTGTTGTATGATGAGTGAATATTGTTGTGTGTTGGGTTGATGCAATAATGTTGGTCCTTTGGTTATTTCTTTTGATAATTCAGTGGGTAGGGTTTAAATCTTCTTGTCTTTGATCAGCCAGTGTGCCTGGCTGAGGAATTCTGGGAGTTGAAGTCTACAAGTCATAAAAGGGTCAGGTTTGAAGACCCCTCTCTTTGATTGTTGCTTGATTAATGTGTTGTGCTTCTAAGAGTTATCTTACATTTTTTAACATGGCTCATTCTATGAAGGGAATGTTCTATTAATTAAAATGTAAGTTTCAAGAGCTGAAATTTATTTTGTGGAAACATTTGAACTTACTTGGTTGTAGTGTCACAAAAGACTAGGTTTAAATTATCCTGCTTCTGATATATTATGAGAAGATCTAGGTTTAAAAGGCTGTAACATTGGGAGACATAGAGAGAAAGAAAAGAGAAGAAGAGAATGTCCAGCAACGTGGATGGACTCAGTTACAGTGACAATGTAATGTAATGAGTGCATCATTGGAAGATTTGAAAGAACAGGTGAGGGATCAATGATCATGGAGAAAATCTATCTATACATTAGTGGGAGTCAAAAAAATGACTTGATGGCATATAATCAATCAAATTTTCCCTGAATATTCCAGCAATGGAATGGGGTGATTTGCTACAGAAATTATGTTCATGTATACTTTCAGGGATGGATAGACATGCCATTTTCCACTACTTCAAATATGCAGAAGTTCTCACTGAACAAAAGATATGTCTTATCAGCCTAGGATTAGAGATAAAAGATGCTGTCTCTCGAAGGGACTCTTGAAATAGAATATAATTGACACCACTCTCTTGATTGTATAAGAAGCAGGACCTGCAAAATTTCTATCATATCATCACCATAGTTATATAAATCTATAGTTTACATATATAGAGAGAACAAAGCTGGTGCTTTATGAAGGTGTACATCCAGTCAAAAGCCAATTTGGGCTAGTCTTGTTTCACTACACCAGAATAACTTAAAAAAAAAATTCAAGCATCAGTCTATGTGCAAATATTCAATAAAGCACAGATGTTCAAAAGTATTGTTCATTTTTATATTGGAAAGAATCCTACATAAAAGGATTCATTTTTTAAATTATTTTGTCAGCTAAACTTAGGTACTTGATAATATATTTTGAAAACCAAGATTTATATATTCCAGTGCTGGAACTGCAAAGTATTTTTTTTAAAAAATGCTGTTTGATTTCTTTCTTTTTTAATCTTGAGTTCATTATCCTGTTGTTCTCTTTAATTGAGTAATTATATTATCCAACTGTCTTTCACCTAACTAATGAACAAGTCATTTGTCTTGCTTAGAATGTTTCCTGAAATAATGTAGCATTATGTACTGTATGCCAGTGGCTTTTGAACCTGATGAATCTTCATCAGGTCAACTAACTCTTAAAAGGTTTTAATGGTTAATCTTATGCCAGCCCTTTAATTAGGTCACACCATAGCAATTGTATTAAAAATGAATTCCTTACAACTGCTTCAAAATCATCCCACAGTGTAGTCATTTGTATAAGAAGTCCATATCTGTATTTTAAATTATCTAGAGCACTTTTCATCAGAAAACAAAATAAAACAAAAGTTTATTTCTTTATGCACTATTCAGCTGAATTTGTCCACAGTGTTATAATTGGGATAGGATTTGAAAACTTTAACATTTTGCATTTGTTGCTTTTATTTATGTATGTATGTATTTTAGTGGATTTATATGGCTGCTGAGCTCACATATGTGACTCTGAGTATCTCACAATATTAAAATTAATTAAAAATGTATTAATTAAAATTAATAAAAGGAAATACACAATTATAAAACCAAGAGAATCTGAAAAGATTTCAAAGTCACACTTCAATTTTCAACATAGCCAAGTAACCAAGCTATTTGTTAGGGCAGGGGTCTTCAAACTTGGCCCTTTTATGACTTGTGGACTTCAATTCCCAGAATTCCTCAGCCAGGCACGCTGGCTGAGGAATTCTGGGAGTTGAAGTCCACAAATCATAAAAGGGCCAAGTTTGAAGACCCCTGTGTTAGGGCCTTAGGGAAAGCTAATAGGGACAAGGCCAATATGGAGAGAGGGTATTCTAGAAAGTAGGTGCCATGACAGAAAAAATTCTCCTCATGGCCCAGGTAGAAGCAATTGGAAAAGGATAATCCTGCAAGTAACCCAGCCATTTAGAGTGCCATCTAGCTCATAACTATGTGTATTGTGCTATTGAATATGAACTAAACCAGATTCACCAACCTAGTGACCTCCTGGTACATTAAACTTAAACTTCTATACTGGTTGGCATTATGGGAGTTGAAATCCAACACATTTGGAAATTACTAGTATATCTATTTGAATACTTTTCATTTGAATCCACTGAGGCTCAGATGAGGCCAGTATAGGAATCTAGGAGGATGTCATCTTATAAAGCCTGGTGTGGGACAAAGTACAAAAGAAATGGCTTTGTGTCAAGATGTCCAACCAAATATATGAGGCCATTTCTTCATTATGGTTACCTGAAGTTGCCTGTAGATGTCAGACATCTATGCATTCTTAATTCATCTAGAACACAAAAAGTTTTGAAAGAATACATCTACTGTATTCATCCACAAAGGACTTAATAATCATAATGAAGTCTGAATAATTGAGAGATTGAGAAACACACACACACACACACACACACACACACACACCCTAAACATAAAAGAAACATAAACAGGCCTTATATAATTAAGACTTAATTTCACACAAAAATGATGTTGAAACTCATAACCAATGTCAGGTCAATAAAAAGCAAATCTGCATTTGTTTTGTTTTCTCTGATATTTGAATTTTTGTGTATCTCAGGTTCCTTTCACCCCATTTCTGGAGAATTTTACAATTAGTAGTAAAGGCTTGGGAAAGACCAAACTGCATGCATTTTTCAAATTAGCAATTCTGAGATGGACAGGACTGTGTTGTATCAGCCTACCTTGGGCCCAAGAAAAGTGACTCTACCAGGAAGTAAGGGATAACCTTTTAATTCAATAGATCCAATACAGCTGAGAATATAAATGGGTTCACTCTCAAATGTTTCAGAGCTAAATTGTAACTATCCTTTACCAGATGGAAAATTAATATATATAAATAGCTTGCAGATTGTCATGTGCCATTTGTTATCAGGGTTCTACTGTACCTGGATGGGGTGATAATTTCATGCTAAACTTCAACTTTGATATTAAATACCATTCAACCTTTGAAGGAATGTCTTTTTTGCCTGGTCAAATTCAGTTGATAGAAATGGAGAGCCCATTTACACAGTGATTTTTCTTCCAAATTATTCCTGTCAATTTGGCAAGTTCTTAAAATAACTTAAACCAAATTCATACTATTTTCCTTAAAAGAAAGGAAAAGAAACCTTATTTTCAGATATCACTTTGAAAGCCATTTATCTCAGATGCACTGGCATTCAACACCCTAATTTATTATTTCAAGTGACCCATGGAATATTTCTTTGCTACGAAAGGATAAAACAAACTTTCTCCACATAATTTATCTCATTCACATTTAAAAAATAAAATGGACCAGTAAAATGGTCAGATGCACACAATGCATCCCTGATTAAAGTAGCAATTGTTGCATGGATATAATGTATAAAAGGCACCCAAGCAACTACTACGTCTGGTCTGAAATAACAAGAAAGGAATGGACAACAATTTCTCTAAATGCATGAAGATTTGAAACTATGCAGAGAACAGGATCATGTAAGCTGTAACATTTTCAAATTGAGCAAAGGGATTAGAAGGAGAACTGTACCACATCCCTCTCAAGACAAGTTTCTAAAAAAGTAAGGTCTTGAATTGCACAGAGGGTGGGTGACATTTGAGAAAAATGATTGGGTAGTATTGATCACCAGCACTGAAGAATGATTTCAGCTTTCAGTCTGGCTGGGTTTGAGTTACGAAATAAGAGCAAACATCATCTCATTCTTTCCCTTAAAAGGCATGGGTGTCAAACTCGATCGCGTTACGTGACGTGATATATCGTGACGTATTGTGACCTTTCTTGCCTTTGCGGAGCTGGGGTGGATGTGGCCCGTGCATGACGCATCCGGCCCATGGGCCGCCAGTTTGATACCCCTGCCTTAAGGATCCAAATATTTTAAACTGGTCTTAAACCATGTTATAGAACAACAACGAAAATTCTTGGGGTCTTTGACCCCAATCCTAAAACTACTTTTAGGGTTAGGGTTAGGGTTAGACTAGAAGAAAGTACCATACAATTTACCAGAATATGGCTCCTATCTGCTGTGCTCTCACAACCAATAAGGCTTTACCTCATGTTCTCAGTCAAAGAAAAGGAACCTGTGTTTTGGACTGCATCTCCCAATATAAGAATCATAAGAAATTTTGGAAATTGTAGCTTGGCAGGATTCGGAAGCTCAAAGTTCTTATCCCTATTCTAAACTAACTGTTGGGAAAAGTTTCATCTTGACATTAAGAAGAACCATTGAACTTAAGGTGGTGTTGGTTGAAATGACTTCTGATTTCTTATCAACAATACTGAAGTCAAATATTTGTACAGTGACCCAAACCTGTGTGGTCATCTCTTTTCAGTATAGTGTCATTGATTTTTCTCTTTGTCCCGTGTAACTAAGTTTCCGAGGGTAAGCAACTGTTACAGAATATCATACCAAAACTTCTTCAGCTGAAAATAGCAGGAAAATGTCAGGGGAAAAGTCACTGTTGATGGATGAGCAGGCCTTTCTGGCAAAGCAAAGAATAAATAGCATATCCCTCTCATCTTCTCTCTCACACACCCGAAGCAGTTTGATATACACAGCTAGTACCTCTAGTACAGTTCCTATAAAGCAGGTTGATGACAATAAAAATTGTCATCTCCTAGGCAAAAGCAACTTCTAATATCATACACCTCCTGTTTTTAGATACTATTTCACCTTTCTTGGTGTGATTAATCTGAGGTCCGATTCATAAGAACTACACCTAAATAGCCTTGATACATAATTCTGTTGACATCCCAGCAACATCTTTCAGAGCAATGTAAGGTTAGAGAACATGATATTCATTATTTTCTAAGCCACGATCACCTGGCAGTTGCCAAAATAATTTCTTCTGGAAATGAGCAGCATGACTAGAGTGATTTCTATAAGCTTAAATATTCATTCATCAAAATAACAGAGCTGGAGTAAGTCAATGCAATTATCAACGCTGCTAACATCGGATGTTTTTGCTTTGACAACAGTTGAAGATGCAACCATTTTCTTCTTATGTTTTACTTTTAGAGTTAGAGCTAGAGTTAGATGATGCTGGGGGAGGAATGTGCATGAGAGTTCAGCTAGACATAACAGTGCTGAACCGAGGTTATTGAAATAGATGATAAGAATTGGCAGGTTGGAGGACTGGAGGGAAAGCCTGCATTTCAAACTAATTGGAGAATGTGATTTATGACTGTTAACTGGAGGAGGGAATTGTGCTTTGATACTATGTGCTCAGAGGAAGAGAATCCAGTTTTTGGCTTCGATTATGTTAGTGTCGATTCCATGCTTCTCTAATAAAGATTCTTTAAGGTAAACAATGCCTCAAAGTTCTTCGAAGAATTTTATCTGTCGGAACCATGACAGCAATGTCTTCCTAATTTTTTGATCTTATGAGAATCCTCTTCACTCCCTGGAATTGTAGTCCAAGGCCTGGACATTCCAGACCTGAGCATCTGAAAATTATTTGGCTATTGTATACCTTAAATAGTTTGTTTGTTTACTATATGGAAAGATCTTGCTTAGAGCTTTTTGGAGCACTATACATCTGATTTGGGAGAATAGGCTTTTCATATACTTACCAGAATGGTACATTCATATTGTTATTTTTGACTTACAACAGCTTGTTCAGTGTCCATTCAAAGTTACAGTGGCACTGAAAAAGTGAGCTATGACCATTTTTCACACTTACGACCATTGCAGCATCCCCATGGTCACATGATCCAAATTCAGACACTGGTAACTGACTCAAATTTATGACGGTTGCAGTATCCTGGGGTCATGAGATCACCTTTTGCAACCTTCCGACATGCAAAGTCAATAGAGAAGCAAGATTCACTTAACAACCATGTCATTAACTTAACAACTGCAGTGATTCACTTAACAACTGTGGCAAGAATGGTCGTAAAATGGGACAAAAGTTACTTAACAAATGTCTCGCTTAGCAACAGAAATTTTGAGCTCAGTTGTGGTCATGAGCTGAGGACTACCTGCATTTAAACAGCATGAGAATGGAACCAAGGCATAGAATGAAAGCTGAATAAACAACATAATCTGCCCATGTATCATAATCAGGAATAAGATCATAATGTTTGCTGTTTTTTTAAAAAAAGTATTTTGTTTTTCAAGGGATATATCGAGAAATCAAGCAGTGATTCTTCTCCTGATCGACTGTAGAGAATCAGGGAAAATGACTTTGAAGATAATAGGCAAAGACTGTTATATAAGCAAAGAGGACTGAAACATTACATAAGTCCTAGGAAACAAGATAATATTTGGAAGAGACTCAGATAGGCTTCTTCCTGATTTGTTCAAATATAAGAAAGATGGAAAGTAAAGCATAAGATTTACAAGGTTGTAAGACTGTGTTATTGTAGTATAGTTCAGGTCTTCCAGTAGAGTCTGTTCCTAAATTGGTATATCCTAATATCTGCCACAATTTTTCAACTACCTTGAACTAGTTAGTAAGCCTATTGTTACTTCTTCTTTCTTTGTATTTTGTCCAGTGTTTTATTTTTAGATCAGACATGTCAAACTCACGATGTCGCTCAACGTATGATGACTTTTCCCCCATTGCCGGCAATGGGTTGGTGCAGTTTTGGCGTGACGCATCCGGCCCGCAGGCCAGCAGTTTGACATGCCTGATTTAGATGGTAAACTTTACAGGAAGGAGTAACTTTTGTTTTTATTATTAATGCCTTTAAAACTGTCAACAGTTTCAGTTACGCTAGTTGTATTTCACACACAGCAGCAATAAAGTGCTCAATACGTTTTTTTCCAATCTGTAAATCTTTTAATATTTCCATTTATTAAGGGGGTGGCAGCATGGTGGCTCAGCGGTTAAGTTTTTGGGTTTGTCGGCTGGAAAGCTGGCAACCCTGGTTCAAGACCTGAGTGCCACACGACGAGATGAGCTCCCGTCCTCACCCCAGCAACTGCCAACTTAGCGGTTCGAGTAGACAAATAGGTACCACTTTGGTGAGAAGGTAACAGAGTTCTGTGACATCATGCTGACCACATGACTGCAGAAATGTCTTGGACAATGCTGGCCCAATGGCCTTGAAACAGAGATGAGCACCGCCCCCTACAATCGGCCACAACTAGCAGAGTAAAATCTGCAGGGACACTTTTATCATTTTAAAATATATATATATACTAAGGAAACCATTGGAATCTATAAGAAGTTTTAGGATTTTGTCCTCTGCCATTAACTGAATGCATAATTGAATAAACCTCTGTAGCAAGCAAGCTATTCAATTCAATTGACAACCTCAGAAATTTTATTATGGATTCTTCATGACATAAATTTCCTTTATGTATTTTTAATCCCAAAGAAATTAGATTTCTTCTGCTGGAGCCTAACAAGTCATCTTTTCACTTCCATTTCCTAAATGGTAAGGACGGGTTTTTATAACAATGATGTACTGGGTGAAAACGTTTTCTTAGCTCTCCAGATAGAATTGCAGGAAATTATAGCATGTGTATGTACACCTTAGAAGCAGATACCAAAAAGAAGAAGAAGAAGAAGAAGAAGAAGAAGAAGAAGAAGAAGAAGAAGAAGAAGAAGAAGAAGAAGAAGAAGAAGAAGAAGAAGAAGAAGAAGAAGAAGAAGAAGAAGAAGAAGAAGAAGAATTATTTACAACTAGTCCTCACTTAACTATGGTAATTTGGATCAGCAACTTGGTTGCAGTTCTGAAGTGACGTTACATGATTGTACCAATTGTGACAGTTCCAGCTGCCATTCTCTTGGATCACATGATCATCATTTATGATTCCTATCAGTTTTTTCCCATTGATTTTGCTCATCAGAAGCTGGCTGGGAAGGTTGCAAATGATGATCATATGACCACGGGACACTGCAACCATCATAATTGCAAACCAGTGCCCAAATCGCTATCATGGGATAGCAGGGACACTGTGATAGCCATGACTACAAGGAACAGTTGTCATTCAGCGCTGTTATAACTTCAGATGGTAATTAAACAAGAACCACCTCTATACAGTACATGTGAAAATAAAGGTAAAGGTTTCCCCATGTCAGACTCTAGGGGGCAATGCTCATCTCTGTTTTTTAGCTGAGGGAGCCAGCATTGTCCGAAGACATTTCTGTGGTCATGTCACCAGTATGACACTAACAGCACAGAATGCTATAGGTATTACCTTCCCACCAAAGTAATACCTATTTATCTACTCACTTTTGCATACTTTCAAACTACTAGGTAGGCAGAAGCTGGGGCAAGTGATTGGACTCACCCCATCACACACGCTCGGGTTTATGCAAATACACCTGAGCTGAAGTCTAAATAAATACTGTAGATGTGCTTGGCTGCTCCCCTTCCTTCTTCCTACACAGCAAAGTAAATGGGGATTGCTTCATTAATAGGAGTGTTTTATCCCAACTTGGACATGATAGTTATGGATTTCAAAACAAGCCAGTTGCTTCCAAATCACCGTTCTAAAATCATTACACAATTTCTTTCTTTGGACAAAATAAGAAATTATACTTAATTGAATATTTACAGATTTTGTTATTTTGGTTATTTACACCCAAGTAAAGAAAACTCTAGGTTCTCTTGTTGCATAAACAAGTCACTATAATGTTTCTAAATGTGGTCTTCCCCCCAACACACATAACATACACAGATCCAGAAGTGGGATTAAGCCGGTTTGCAACGGTTCGGCAGAACAGGTAGCAATTTTTTTGTTGAGTTTGGTGAACGAGCAGAAGCCCTAGCCCTTTTTTGCAAGGCCCAGAACGGCACTCCCGAAGTGCATGGATGCCACTTCCGGAAGTCCGTTCTGGGCCTGGGACTCCAGTTGTTCACGTATTTGAATTCCACCACTGCACAGATCTATATGGGTGGCATTGACTGCACACATATGTCCCACTACCAATAGTTATACATAAATGCATGCTGTATAATCACACTGTCATACAATTCAGCAATATCTTCAGATTACAGAGTCTAGATTTTCCTTCCACATTAATAAACTCTTTATAGCTCTTACTCTACTTAGGAGAAAGAGAGTGATTACTCCTTGTCTCCTTTGAGAAGTAGGCCAGAGGAAGACTGGTTCCTCCTTTAGCATTCAGAAAAACTAGGGAGTAAAACAGGGTTTCACAAACAGGGCAAGCTAATATATCAACTCCATCTGGAGTCTGGAGAAGATCAGGAAATTCTGCAAGCTGGAGCTGCCAATTAATCTAGAATACCGTTTAGGAAAATAATAGAGAAATGATGTCAGATGCATTAAGTTGTGACCCTTCATGATCCTGATCAATATATAATAATATCAAACACTGCACATTCATGATAATATATGGGGGGGTCTCTTTTATATTCTAAAAAAAGAAATTGCATAACCTTAACAACTATTGTCAGGGCACTAAATAAGGGCAGGATTACAATCACATGGTTGTGATTATCATCTTGACTTTTTTGACCCTCATTTTGCAGACAGCCTATTATGTAGAACAGAACATGCTCATATAATATATTCTGGATATTCAGCACACTACAAAGGCTTTTTTTTTACATTGTAAGCTGTCCAGAGTAGCTTTGTAGAGATGGGCAGCATATAGTTTTAATGCATACATACATACATACATACATACATACATACATACATACATACATCTACTCGAAATGTAGAGTTCCTGATTCTGAACGAAAACTCCTGCACAAAAGTAGTTTCTGTTCACATTTCTCAAAATGCTCCAAGGGAATACTTACAGTGACAGGATTCACATATGTGAACAACCGGTTCTCTGTGTGGATGCTCCTTCCGGAAGTCCTTTCTGGGCCTGGGCAACAAAAAATTAGCCACCAGTTCTGCCGAAGTGGTGCGAACTGGCTGAATCCTACCACTAAATACTTATTATTTGAATGTGAAACAAAAGGGAAAATAGCTTGACTGTACTAGCAAAAAAAAGTAAGCTTAAGTGCTAACATGCACCAGAACATGAGAACATGAGAGGAAAGAAAGATCTCTCTTATGCCTGATAGTAGGAAATATAGATCCATAGTTTACTTATGCTTATCACTATACCTATTATTCAAATAATTCTATATATCTTTTTAAATATGCATTTTATTCTCTTATTTTCATTGAAAGAAACAAAAGGACCTCTTATTTAAGAGGACAAAGAGTAACATGGGGTTAAAGGTGGAATTTTTCTAAAATAAAAGTGGAAATGGAAAGTGGGTGAGAAGTAGTGCATAGGTTGGCAGGAAAATTCATAAATGCATAGATATGTACATAGTTTTTTTTTAATATATATAATTTTGTACATACCTTTCCCTATCATGATACTTTGAATATGATTCTCTATTAAAAAAATTCTCTTTTAAAGCAGTTTTCAAGAAATATTATATATAGTTTTCCTAGCTTGCATTTTTTATGGTAAATGGATACAGTTTGAAAAATGGAATATAATCAGTATATTACTGCATTCCAATTCATGCGGTAAGATTTCAGAAAGGTGAATTAGATACGTTCACAAATAGGAAATTGAACAAATCCATCCCTAATCACATCCATTCTTATTTAAGGACTGATTTCATATAAATAATCACATTTTCAGGTCTGCTTTCCCCTCTTTTACATTATAGACTTATGATATATTTCACTGAAATATTTCTTTTAAGGAAAATATATTTCAAACTGAACACGTTTTATGAGGAGGAATATGACACAGTTGATAAGACCTTTCAATTGCAACTAAAGGCTTTAACCCATATGATGGATCAAACTAGATACAGGGCTGGTTTTAAGAGCAGGCAAACTGGGCACTTGTCCTATTCAATTTGTGCATAATTTCAGTAAATAAATAATGGGTATTCTCTTATGATACCAGGTGAAGATATATAATGTTATGAGTTTCAGTTTTCTTAAAATATCAGATGATGATAGGATGAAGCCCTCATTGTGAAGATACTTGCTGAAAAAAAACTGATTTTTGATGTTGGCATTCAGATAGGTATTGTGATAACCATTCTTTCATGATTCCATCAGGTGTAGAAGAATAAAATCAATTGCATCAGGACAGGAAAATTGCTGATGCCCTAACATTGTTTAACACTGATCAATCCACACCTCATAGTCACCACTGAGTAAATGGGATTGGCACTACAAATTCCATCTTATATTTCAGCTACTGCTTCTGAACGGACAGGTTCCCATCCAGGATGAATAGCAAATTTGGAGGGAAGTAAGGACCACAGCATGGAGAAAAAAAATTAAGCTTATTTCCATTCCCTATGGTTTTTAAATAGAAGTTGAGTTTTCAGGCAGCTTTTTCCATTTTTAACGCTTTATGTTTGGTTTGTGCTGGTTTATTGAACTTCAATCTCTGTCAGCACTCAGTACATGCTCTTCTGTCTTATAGATATTGATGTTGCTAAAAATGCCAAGACTCTATATTATTTTGAGATGGTCTTTGACTTGTATTCTGTCAAGTTTCTTTTATTTAGGCTTTTGCAAACTCAGTTCTGGGCTTATGTGATTGTTTCTTTTATTCTGCTCTAGCTTCTCAGAAAACCAGAAGCTCCATGTTTCTCTGGAAGCCACTTAGTTCACCTAACTTTCACAAGTGTGCTTCCTAATGGTCATACCAGAGAGACATAGGTTATATTTGTCCAGAAATCCACAAAAAAATTGTAACCACCTCTAGGGTTATTTAAGGAATTTGAAAACCCAATACTGCAAATTAAGTCTGGTAAAATAAGAAAACTAGGGTTAAATAGCAAGCTTTAGAGAAAATAGCCTTTTGCGTAGTCAAATTTATCTGTAAACAGAACATCACCCATGAAGTAGCACTATCCTGCTTAGAAAAATGTCCTTATCTACCCACTCTGCCACTTGACTTACAAAGAATTGTACTGTATTGGCCTATATGTCTACCTGAACTGCTTAAAAACCTTATTGATTCAAAGCAATCAATGGCTAAACAGAATTTCATTAGCTAATGGCTACACTAGCCAGCTCAAAAGGCCTATTAGCCCAATCCATTAGTCCACTAAGTAACATGGAGTTCTATTAGCCTATGGGCAAACTGCCTATTTCAAATTCCCAACAGCTGGAGATAAACATACTGAGGTATTAACAAAGGGGTAGAGGCTGGAGGCAGGTACCCCTGAGAGTAAAACTCTCATAGCCTCAAATCGCTTTCCCATAACCTGCTTCCATCTGTGCTTATGTTTAAGATCTTCCCGTTTTGCTCTAATACAACGTAATGAGCGATGCTGCATTCTAAACAGCCTGGATTGACTCTGTCATCATCTCACCTGCCAGAATGAAAATCTGTCCTTCCTGAATTGATTTTGAAAGTTCTATCTCTGAATATTATTAAAAATGTTCCTATGTCATTCCTACCTAGCCTGGCTCACTGTACTGATATTTGCAAAGAAAAGCAGTGAGATTTGTGGAGAAGAGTCCCCTAGATTAATTATATCTCATGCCTGGCAAGAAGCAGGCTAATGTTATCTCATGAAAATGCAAATCCCCTGATCTATATCTGCTTTGGGGAGAGTAGATGTTTGCATGTGGCCTCTCAACCAGTCAGGCAGCATACAGGTTTAATACATTATTGCTTATTGCCAAAACAACCCCCACACTAATTTTCAGTGTAGTTTTAGTTATGACTGATAATATTAAGTAAAACACTGAGTGTGTGACCCCCATTTGCCTTTGAAGGCCACTCACAAGCCAAAGGTATCTATTGTGCACGAACTTGAGTTGGCACCACTTGTTTTGTCCATGTAATACTTTGGGAACTGCATTGGCTACCAGATGGCTTCTGGGCGCAGTTTTAAGATTCTAGTTGTCACCTTTAAAGTCCTATGTTGCTTAGAAACTGGGTGGCTGCAAGGCTGTATACTGGTATTTTCCTGCCCAGTAAGTTCAGAAAGAAAAGGCTTAAGAATGAAGGCAAATATACATGTCCCAGGATAATGTTGCAGGATTCAGTCTGGGTCCCATCTTCAGGGCTTCAGCAGAGTCTAAAGAAGCCTTCACCTTCTGTATTTTTAACAGCTGTGGAAACTTAGTGATCTGTAGCACCTTCACAATTCTGATAAATTGTCAAGGATAAGAAAGCAATTTCAGCCTACAGATCCAACAAGAATGTGAAGTGATTTTTTTAGCATATATTGCAATCAGGGACAGACTTGCCAATTCTGTACTCATCAGGTATTTTTAGGATTCTTTCTTCAGGCTTGTTCTGTTTTTCCAAAAGCAGCACTTCAAATGAGACACAAGGAATGAAAATATTATGTACTTCACGTTGTACATGCCTTTTTCTCAAAGATGAAATGGCCCAATTTCTCAGGATATCCTTTATGTGATCAAGTATTTCCTGGGAACATATAATCTCGGGAAATCTTACAAATGGCACCCAGTCTCTCTAAAAAGTTTGTGAGGAATTTTTTCTTTTTATTGCCAAAAATATTGGTACTTAGAATTCCCTGTTCTCCATCTGTATTTTAAAAGCATTGATATATATTAATGTTGATGTTAATGTTGGATTGTTAATCAGTAGTGGAATGGAAATGATAATGGACATAACTTTTCAATACCAATTTCATTTCCCTGGCAAATATAACAACATTTGTAGCACTGAATATATAAACTACCTGGTTAGGTAAGTGTAGCATTGGAGATTTCAGGTGTTAAGTATTTGAGGTGACTGAAGTAACATTGGACCAGGCTAGGTTACTAAGCTCAATTTCTCTGTTACTATAACCCAGGGGTCTTCAAACTTGGCCCTTTTATGACTTGTGGACTTCAACTCCCAGAATTCCTCAGCCAGCATGCCTGGATGAGGAATTCTGGGAGTTGAAGTCCACAAATCATAAAAGACCAAGTTTGAAGACCCCTGCTATAACCACTAGGAGATGTTGATTTTCTATTCTTTTTTACAGTCACATTTCTGCTTCCACTTGACTTGCTCTTTTCAATTTGCACTGACTAGCAACAGTGTAGGAAACTTTATTTTGTTTTTATTTATTTATATCCTACCTTTTAAAAGTTAATTTCATTAATAACTGAAGACAGTCAACACACTTAGTATTCCTTTTTCCTCCTCTTTCCCCCCACAACAACAACAATCCTGTGAAATGTGTTGGGCTGAAAGAGAATGACTCACCTGTTTCTATGCCTAAAGTGGGATTAGAACTCATAGTCTCCCAGTTTTTAGCCTAGTGCCTTAACTCCTAAACCATGCTGAGTTTGTTAGCCTAGAGCCAACAAACTACATCCTCATGTTACAAAAGGCAGTAACAGCAGCCAAACTAGAAGTAACTGATGGTTAAGTGAAGAGGGTTACACTGACTGCCCAAACTAGCTAGCTTTGTCATCTTAATCCAAAATGAACATTTTGGATTAATAGAGACAGAATTAAGGATGTATAATAGTTGTGAGAATGTCCTGAAGAGACAGGAAAAGCAATAGCATCAATATAGGCAAGAATCAGAGAGGTATTTTAGATCAAAGAAGCAATGGGGCATGACATATAACTCAGAAGGGACCATCCCTAGTTTCTTGGGCTGTAAATGTAAGTGGGGAAGAAAAGTACTTTCAGTCTTATAGTAAAGCAAGTGTTAACACTCATGGTTGGTACTTCTTATCTAGACTATCTTTAAGGACTGACTGAAGAGTCTTTCCATTAAGTTGGAATATGTGATCCAAATTTGCTATGCCACTATTGCCAAGAGCACCATGTTACTGAACATAAAGGGCCCAACATGAGCAATTGGCATTGTGGCACCCTCTTTCAAATTAATAATAGCATGAATAAACAAGTGTAATTTTTGCACTACAAAACCAGTTCCTGAAAATATTTGGTAGCTGAGATTCTTGCTTTGGAAAGGGTTGAGGTTTGATTTTATGTATGGCACAATACAATCCTGCCATCCCTACTGCCTATTTTATAGCTTTAACCCTTTAAGCAAATAAAGAAGTATTTTGGGAGAATTATTTTTTTCAACTAATTTCTTTTATATTTTGGTATTAATGAATTATGCTTCCATGAAACTCATTCCTGATATTCTTCTATTGACTTTAAGCATTTGCATACTTATGCATTTAAGTAGCATTATATTGGCTTAGTTTTCACAGTACAGTGGAAGCCTTGATGAATTCCAAGCAAGGATGGTGATGCATTTTCAGCAATTTCCTATGATTTTTGGCCATTGGAAGTGAGATACAGCCTTAATCAATATTTTTAATCAAAGATTGTCACACTACATTGATGTGCTAGTTTGTGACAAGGGTTAGGTCTCAGAGTGGTTGAAATCTGCTTTGTTACCATTTCAACACGCCACTGGCACATAGATTAAAAGAGATGGCTTTTAGACAATATTTTATATATATAGTGATTATCACTTCTGGTCTCATGGGTGATTTATTTTAGAGAAAATGACCTATCCAAGGGATAAGTCTAGCTACAAGATAGATAGATAGATAGATAGATAGATAGATAGATAGATAGATAGATAGATAGATAGATAGATAGATAGATAGATAGATAGATAGATAGATAGATAGTTTGTGTATATGTGTGTGTGTATATCACAGCCCTGAGTGCTGCATCACTGGAACCACTTTGGCCTTTACTTTCCATATCCTCTTCAGTTTATCTGTCAAGTCCTGGTACTCCTCCAGTTTCTTCTTCCTGATGTTGCTGTCAGTTGGCATTGCTACATCTATTACCATCACTGTCTTCTAGTCCTTTTCTACTACCACAAAATTTGGTTGATTGGCCAGTACCTGCCTGTCCATCTGGATCTGGAATTCTCATAAGATCTTGGCCCTCTTATTCTCTATGACTTTCTGTGGAATCTCCTATCTGGATTTGGGAGGGTTTTAACCCATATACCATACAAATGTTCCTGTATACTACTTGATTGTGCCATTCAGTGTATGCTGTTCCTGCCTGCATCTTACACCCACCCACTGTGTGTTGGACTGTCTCTGAGGTCTCTTTGTACAGTCTGCACCTTGGGTCCTGCCTGGTGTGATAGACCTCTGCTTGTATGGATCTGGTGCTTAGTGCATGTTCTTGTGCTACTATGATTAGTATACACACACACACACACACACACACACACACTCAGAGAGAGAGAGAGAGAGAGAGAGAGAGAGAGAGAGAGAGAGAGAGAGAATATTCCTGTAAAATAACTAAAGCTGATAAAAGTTCCTAATAATAGAAAACTACATTAAAAAATATGAAGTCTCCAGAAAATGCTCTTTCATTGTTTATTTTAGACATAGTAGCAAGTGAGTTAGGATAGTCAAAAATAGGAATAGGTTTGGTAGCACCTTTTCACAGTACCAAATTTTATTACAAGGCATGACCTTTTTAAAAAAATAATCTGTAATCTGCCTCTCATAGAACATTTCGTCCCCTCCATTCCCCCTGCTTCATATCAATTTAAATTTATGGAAGACTAGCCTAAAATGAAAACAAGATGGATGCTGTACTAAATAAGAAGAGCAATTTTGAAAAATACCACTAGGAAACAATCTTGGGCAATATCTTATCAGATAAGAAAAAAGGAAGAAACATAGCTAAAACTAGCTTATATCAACCTCATACATTACACCTCTCTAAACCTTTCTGTCCTTAGAATTATCCTTGTTTCTATTACATCTGTTCATTATTTCATACATTGCTTTTGCTCTTTAAACTTGTCAGTTTACTCTTCTTCAGAATTTAATCAGCTCCATCCAGAAACAACTTTCTTGGTCTTCCCTACCTCTTGACACATTCACTCTTCCTTTGAATATTTGTCTTGCAATTTGATTCTCATTCATTCTCTGTGACAAACTGTAGTCCATGTTCATTCAACCCACATTCGTTCCTGACTCTGTCTTCTTGTTTTATTTTATCAGACATACTTCTTGATTTCTCCATTCAATTTGTCAAACACACAAAAAGTGGACAGAAGCACACAATCATTTTTGCTTTCTTTATCTTATTTTTTTGCCATTTGTCTGTAACTTGCGAAGATTCGTTTCATTTCCTCTATCAAACATAACTAAATTGGCCTCTGATATGTTCATTTTCAAATCCATACTGTTCATTGCATCATACAATCAGTATAATGCTTGCTGCTGATCATTCAGTGTTCAGTCAATCGTACAGCATTATATCTATGCAAAACTGTATGTACATTCATATCCCTAACCGAGATAAATCTAACATCAAGTTAAGATGCTCCCTTTATCCATAAATACATTAAACAATCAAGAGGACATTTTACTTTGTCTTCCTCCCTGTTCAGTGTTGAACCATTTACTAAGCACTTCATTTCTTCTCACTCCTGTTTTATTCCATCATATACCATTCTTATTGCATTCAGCAACTTTCAGTTTCATATTCATGCAAACATTTCATAAATCAAAGCTATTCACCCTATCATAGTTTCTGTAAATCAACAAGTGTGCAATAAATCTTCTCACATTCATCTCTTTCTCAGTGACCCATTGAAGAGCAAAAATCTGGTTTGATCATTCTCACCCAGTATAAATCTTTCTTATGGGAGACAAAAAAAAAAGCTGCATAATATCATTTTCCTGGAAACATTCCAGGAAAGGAGAAACAGATGGATACCATGTAAAACAGAAAATTATCAGTTCATAATACCCATTTGAAGGACTCTGGTGTTTTATGATGATCCTAAATGTTGAATTAGATGTTTACTGAGCCCATTCTTCAGGGAAATAAAGGTATGGAGTTCAATGTTCCCATGACATGATGTGTTTTAGTTTATTTATGTTTTATTGTTAATATTTAACAGAGATGTTTGTTAAGTGAATGGTCATATAATAAAAACTAATAAACATATATAATAAATACATAATTTGGCTCACCATTCCTGTTTCCCATATATACACAAATGTACTTTTTCCCCCTTTACGACAATTAAAAAATGCAAATTCTCACAACTAGAAAACAAATTTCATTGAAAGTATGATGCTAAGAAGTATATAATGAAGCAGGAAAATTATCATGGGAACTAAAACAAAGCACTATACTTTCAAAGCCATTAATCATTCAGTATTATACGGATACATTTTGACAATTGAGTTTTTAGTTGGGGTTTTTTGTTGTTGTTCACTTTGGATTATTATTATTTTTTACTGATGTACACCTCTCAGATTTATGAGGCTGAATAGATGATAGATAGACAGACAGATATATGTATTCCCTCCTCCATAATATTATTGATATTATACATTAGAGATAAGTATTAATAATTGGGCTGTGAAACATTTTGAATTTGAAGGATGAAAAGTGCTTAGTATACATATAGCATCTGCCAGCAACTTTAAGCAACTGCAATTCAATCCCCCAAAAATACATCAGCAAGGTGCTTACTTGTGCATCCACCTTTACCACAAACTATTTTATTCTCTTTGAATCCAAATCATTGCACAACTCTGCTTTATAATAATGTTGATTTAAAATACCCCAAAATCTGGACTATCTAGAAATGGGCAAAGCAATTTTGGATAGAGAACATGGCATATGTGTCATCTCTAATGAAGCAGGCAAACAACAATAGCTGTTGGTTAATGTAGGTCAGAAATAAAAACTCTTGGAATAAATCCTATCAATTTATATGGTCCCTTCACAACTTGATTCTTTTTCTCCTTTTAATGAGAATTGGATATTTCAAATGTCAAATGCTCACAATCAATCATTCTAAGGATGTACTTCGATTTCTATCCTTCTCAAGTATAGCTATTTAATTGTCAGTAAAAACATGAAAGCAAAGTTAGGAATTGTCAGGTGGAACATTAGAGAAAATTCAAGATGGTTTTTATGAGAAAATAAGAAGCAATCTTGTATAAAGTCAAATTATGCTGGCATTGTGATAAACAAAGTAAAAGAGACAAGAAGATAGGCTTCACACATCAAAATGATCCATCCAAAAGTCATCTTCCTAATTTGGATGCTATCACATTAGCACCTTTTCAACTAGTGACCTAATCCACCATTATTATTATTTTTTAAAGAAGGGCACCCCATTTTCCTGCAAAAGCTGCCAGGAATTTGATCCTGACCAGCTCAAGGTTGACTCAGCCTTCCATCCTTCCAAAGTCGGTAAAATAAGAACCCAGATTATTGGGAGCAATATGCTGACTCTGTAAACTGCTTAGAGAGGGCTATGAAGCACCATGAAGCAATATATAAGTCTAAGTGGTATTGCTATTGCTACTTCTAGGGGAAGAAACAGGAAAAGACATACCTAATAAGATTTTCTTGTGTGCTCCCAAATTGGTCAATGGAGAAAAGGTAAGACAGAAGAACTGGAAGCTTAACTGAAAGCTATATGGTCAATAAATCTATATGATATCAAGGATTTCAATACTCTTTTGTGATTATGAGTCTCAATCATACTTTTTAGATACTTTCTCACATTTGATTTCATACCATTGTTTTGGTTCCAAGCTCTGTACAAGAGACAATGATCTGGCCTCTCCTGAACACACACAATCTGGATCTAAGACATGAGGGCAATTATACATCAGCTTCTCCCATGCTCTTTTTTTGGCAATCTGCTTCAATGTGACATTGTCAATCACTTCCAGGAGCTTAATATATATGCAAAGGAAATACATAAATTACAAAAAAGTAATTTACATATGTAAAATATTCTGACCTACAATATGATGACCTGTACAGTTAATTATGAGGCAAAGTTCTCACTTTTATTACAAGTATGCTGAAAGGTTCCTTCGATGTAGTAATGAATGGCATTTAAAACAAAGATTCCTAAGGTCACTGTCAGTTTAACAGAGAATTCAATTAAACTGCCTTGGCACATCTCTGAACAGCCAGGAAAGGTAACCCCAGTGGTAATTAGAAGAGTTCAGAATTATTGAGGCACCTTTATTGATCTCCCATTTTGTGGAGGCTCAGCAAACCTTTGAAACAAATAATCACTGCGACTGTCTTAATAAATATGTGGTTAGAATGCTTTATGTGGTTTGCTCTCTCAGCAACATTCCTTAGATCTGAAGATTAAACCTGTAATATGGCATACAGGCAAAAAAATACTCTGCCAATCATGAGCTTTTGCAGTAAGAAAACAAGTTTTTACTAGCTTAACTTTCATAGGTGAGAATTCACATGTAGTTTTATGGTACGTTAATTGAAGTATCAGTTCAGCTCTCCAACTGCTAAGAATGGAATGGAGTGGAATGGAATGGAATGGAATGGGAATAGGAATAGGAGTAAGAATAGGAGTAGGAGTAGGAGTAGGAGTAGGAATAGGAATAGGAATAGGACTTGAATTCTTTATTGGCCAAGTGTGATTGGACGCACAAGGAATTTGTCTCTGGTGCATAAGCTCTCAGTGTATATATAAGCAACAAGTGATAAATCATAATCTTAATTATAAAATACAATCATCATAAATCATAAGGTACAACACTCAGAGATACTCATAAGATACTAAGTAAGCAATCAACATAAATAAAGTAAATAAAAGCAATCAATATAAATCATAAGATACAAACAACAAAGTTATAGTCATAAGAAACTAAAGAAATAAGTAATAGGAAAAATGAAAAGGATAATAATGATACAGCCCTACTAGATGGTAACTTTAAGATGTGTGTACTTTAACTTCAACTCCCAGAATTCCCCAGTGACCATGCCGGGAGTTGAAGTCTACACATCTTAAAAGTTGTAAAGTCTAAAAAACACTGATATAATTTTTTTCCCCAATCTATCTTCTCTATTCCATCAGCTTTGGTCTCAGTTCAGTGAGAATTACTGGTACCAAATGTGTTTCCCAAATAATCTCAATGATATGTATTAACATATTTTAGGAATGCCTGCAAGGATATACAGAAAATTTAAAAAGTGGACTCAAGATTTTGGTAAAGAGAGGGTGAAGAAGTGAACTATCCAAAATTATATTGGCTTGCTTTGCCATAAAATAGCGAAAAAAATTACAATTGACTTTGAAATACAGATTTGGGGTGGGTAGGTAATATTTTTTGGTCTTTAATTGCTTTCTCTTGAAATATTTTCAGTTTGCTTTCTTATAAAATGATACTGATGTTTGCAAAAAAAAAAAAAAAAGGGAGGAAAAAACCCAATACTAAAAATTGCCTCAGGTAGATTTAAGTGTTTTAAATAAATACATAAATATTGTTAACTATAGAAACTAAGTTAAGAGTAAAGGGTCTTGTGTGTGTGTGTATAAAGTTACAAGAATTGTCTCTGAAAAATTATTGTATTTCAGCTAGAAAAAAGCCCCCTATGAAAGAAAAAAGACTCTTCCTATGGAAGTTCATATCAGATCTATTTACATGGGTGTGATAGGACAATCTCTGCCTGCCACTCACCAAGCTTGTTGATGTCTCCCACAAAAGTATATATCCTGCAGCACACAATCTAGCACTTTTCTGGAGGGGGAAATTGAGAAATATTAACTAGAGATAGTTGAGAACAAACAATGGAGGAGAACTGATGGTTAGCCAAAATGTTGCTGTTTGTCATAATGGTGAGTTTGAGAAGATTGGACAGAAAAAGTGGGAAAGAGAAAAAGCAAAAATGATGAAGCCAAATAGAACTAATATATCTGATGATTTTAATGTGATCTACATTTGGAGCATTGTTCAAGGTACAAAAAAAAAAAAAGTTTGATTCTATGAATCACTCCAAAGCCGTATATTGCAAAGAAGCCTGATTCTAATACTCAATATTTAAGGAAGTGTAGAGGAATTTTTAAGATGTCAGGCTATTAAAATTTAATATCCCTTAAGATGTTTGCTACTAAATTTGCCATGACAAAGTAACATAGAGTAAAATAGTTACTATACGATTGTTTCACGTAGGACGATAAAGGAAGAATACCCCTTCATGCATATTATCTCCTTCCCTAAAACTTTATGCTTCTTTGCAGACTGAAAATGTAGTTTATAATATATAGTATGATATTATTATAGTAGTGGTAATAATAATAATATAATATATATATGTATATATTATA
Organism: Crotalus tigris; assembly: GCF_016545835.1. Taxonomy (NCBI): domain Eukaryota; kingdom Metazoa; phylum Chordata; class Lepidosauria; order Squamata; family Viperidae; genus Crotalus; species Crotalus tigris. Next base: position 154,472 of record NW_024096997.1, on the reverse strand, counting down.
ATACATAATATACAATTTATTATTGTTATTAGTAGTAGTAATAGTAGTTATAGTATTATTTAGCAATAGTACTATTAAAATATATAAGGGCTTCTAACTCTAGAAGACTCTGGGGGGGTGTGGCTTACAACATCATAATATACTATTAACATAACTAACACATGACAGCAAATCATAAATAACTGCCCAGATTCTCCCCCCAAAAAACCCACACAACAAATTAAAAAAAAAATGATGGAAGCTTCATAAACACACTAACCCAAGGCATGGGAAATTTTGCAAAATTTCTTAAATCACATCTGGAGTTAAGTATTTTAAAACATAAGGAGAAAGATCCCTTTTTATTTGGATCCTAAACAGATGGGCTTTTCATTAAAAGAGCATATTAATTCTATGAAAAAGGTCCTAGATATGATTCATGTAGGGCTGGCATTATGAATCTGGACCAATGTGTGTATACTTATTTGCTTAACATGCTTGTTTATACCAATGTTTCTTATTTCTGCATGTTTGCATGAGGCCTTTATTTGCTGATGCTATTTTCATGTCTGAATAGGAATGCATAGATTTTTTTGAGCTGGCCACTGTAAAATCTGGAAAGCACTGAAACATACTATATAAAAAACAAAACAAAATTCAATGGCAGTAAGAAAGACATTGAAAGAAAGGCATAAACTATCAATAAAGCATAGTACAGTACAGTATTAATCCTATTTTATAGACTTCATGTTTCTCAACCAGCTCATAAACAAGAAAAGCTTATCAATTAAAAAAAAAACAGGACTTGCATACCTATTTCCTCTCCAATCCAGGGGAAACTATTCTGATAGGTCAGGGGTAGGCAACCTTGGCTTTTTTTTTATGACTCGTGGACTTCAACTCTCAGAATTCCTAAGCCAGCATGGCTGGCTCAGGAATTCTGGGAGTTGAAGTCCACAAGTCATAAAAGATCCAAGGTTGCCCACCCTTGCGCTAGGTGATATGAATGGATGGATGGGTGAAAAATGAAGAAAAAGTGATTGTGTGACCCAAAGATGATGAGAACAAGGAAGTTGTATGAGCATCTGCTTAGGAAAGATCTATTTCTTTTTTTCCTATGTGTTTTAATTAGAAATCTATTTATATGTGCATATGAGAAAGGAATTTATTGGAATCTAAAGCATGGCTGATTTGGTAGTGTAGGAAGACAGAACCGCCCTCCCAGAAGCAAATAGTTTGGGGGATATTAAACAATCAGAATATATATCCCCAAAGGAATAATAGAAAATCTTAGGCAGAAACCACCACCACCCCAAGTCTCTCTGTCCCAAGCAGAAACCAGCTCTGTAGAAATGCAGATTTGATAATCCTTTCAGAAAGACTGGAGCCAGGAAGCTTGGAGTTGATGGGATTATAAAGACAAAGATCCCTAGAACCAACAATCCCTAACCCAAAAAATCCAACACAGGACATGGCCATCAGCCACAGCCCCAGGGAAGCAGCACGTGACCTTTAGGAAATAATAGGATTAACCCACCATCGTCAGAATACAAAAAAGGCACACTCATCCTCAGGTCAAAGTACATGAAACAGGAAATACGAAGCCACAGGAACCAGAACAATTCCATACACAAAAGCCCAAGAAAGTATAAAAACCCACCACTCTCAGAAAAATGTGGTCAGCTGCTCCAGAGCCACATGTCTTATGGTTCTGCTCCTCAATAAACAAGAACCTTCCTTCCTAAAGCAGTCTCCATTTTGTTTATTCCCAGCTTGGACTGGACCCTGATGAAGATTTTTCTTTCAACAGTAGCTTATGATGAAAGACTAAAGAATGTGGAATAAAAGAAGTAAAGCATGTGGGAGAATTAATTAATGGATATTTAGTGAAAGATTCAACATTGAGTGGGAAGTAACAGATGGGTGATGTCCCTTGTTATTTAATATATTTATATTGTAGATGCATGTTAAGAGAGATGCTTGGGATGATATTGGCTGTTTGTTGTTTAGGGATAGGAATGATGGACACGTTTGGTTCAGATGATGCCCTGTTGTTGGAGGAGAACTTGAATTATTTGCAGCAAATGTTAGATTATAGGATGCAACACGGAGCATGGATCTGAAAATGAATACGTCAGAGACAAAGGTAGTTATGTTTGACAGGGAAGGTGGAGTGAATGATAGAAAATTATAGATGTGCAGTAAAAAGACCTAGAGCAAGTGCATGAATTTGTGTGCTACAGTAGAATGTTTTACTAAAGGGGAAATGGAGCAATTTTAAGATGTGTAAATGCCAGTATAAAATGAGTAATGTTGATATTATTAATTTTAATTAAACTTGCTTTACATTTAATTATATCTCATTTAATCGTTGTCCTGGCCCCATCTACCTTTTGGTCTAGCATGTCACAGACTCCCTTCCCCTGACAAAAGTTCTACACTTCTGTTTTCAAAGCATGCTTTGATGGGACCAATATGAAGTCATGAAACATTATGTGGGTAATTAGTTATGATTGTTCGGCAGCCAGAGTCACTTGTCTGACATGGGCAGCTGTACAAATTGAATAAATAATTTTTTTCCTGCCTTTTGAAAGTGAGGCTCCTAGCAACAATGATTAGAAACAAGATATAGGGAAAAGTAGGAATAGGAGAAAATAACTAAGCAAACTGAGAAAAATGCGAGCTGAGCAAAAATGATAAAAAATATTGCTCATTTTACCAACAATTTTACTCCAAAAACTTGAGAATGCATTATGACTTTATGTTGGTTCATGTGAAATTATTCACACCATGTGCAAAGTGCCTTACTAAGTTTGAAAAGGAAAATCTCCTTTGAGTTGAGGCTGAAGTATTTTTATTTCATGGACATATCCTGATAATTTTCTAGGCAACAGTGCAAAATGATTTGCTACTGCTTTTCTCCAGGTTGCTGTTTTGATTTCCTAAGCTGAGGGAACTGGAGGGTGTATTCATCCAAGGTCTGACTTTGTTTAGCTTTATGAAATTTGGCTGGGTAATGCCACTTAGCTTGGCTGACTTGCTTTAATCACACCCAAAAGTAAAAATGGGGAAATAGTAATAGCGGTTTGTCGCCAGAAGTCATGTTGCTAAAACTGCCTTGTCTATCCCTGTCCATAGTCAGACCATTTCCACATATCAGTTTCTGACGTAGGCTTATCTGATTCATTAATTGATATATAACAAGGTAAAAACCATGATCCGAAATGTGCAAACAACATGAACAATATATAATTCTATAAATTGCACTGGGATGAGGGCTTAAAGAGAGCAAATAGTGAAACAAGTATCATGCTACTTGATGTAGGCTCTTTTGTAAATGTGTTGGAACTTATGTTGCAATGACATGATGTTCATTTTGGTTTTTTTATGAATAGCAATAGCACTTAGACTTATATACTGCTCCATAGTGTTTTACAGCACTCTCTCAACAATGAACCCATTAGATTTTATAGACTTTTCTGAATATTAGTCACTCCAATATGTGGAGTATGAGATGGAGAAAAATGTAGCTTGGATACATTCATTTTAATTTTTTACTTTAGTTGATGACAACTTCATATACTTTTTGTTATGTGTTGCTCTATAAATTTCCATGTAAGATGAGAACCTTCCTTCCTTCCTTCCTTCCTTCCTTCCTTCCTTCCTTCCTTCCTTCCTTCCTTCCTTCCTTCCTTCCTTCCTTCCTCCCTCCCTCCCTCCCTCCCTCCCTCCCTCCCTCTTTGGACTCCACCCTACATTCTGAAAGCATTCTTACTCTTATTCACAGTTGTGTTTTTCCCCCCAACATCCAGAAGCTTCCTTCTTCAAATCTATTTTTTGTACTTAAGTAGTTGCTAGACAACTTTGATTACATGGAAGAATTAATTTCTTTGGATTTTGATTCATTGCCCAGGCCACCAATTTAACTTGGGATATTAGATGTAAACTTCTTTGACTTATTTCCCCCCCCCCCCTCTGAAATGATGTCTTCTCTTTTTCCTAGCCATGCTTTAATGCTGCTGAAATACTCACCCTTCTGGGAATCAACATTCTGCTTCAGGATGAGAAACTGCATTAATCAATTATTCCTATGGGGCCATATACTCTACAATGTTCCTGCCATGAATGAACTGTGAATGATCATCAGCAATCTGTTCCTTCTGAAACTGATTACCCAAGAAAGGAATAATACTCCCTAGGAAAGTTGCAGGACTGGAGCTGGATCATACACTTATCAATATGTAGTGCGATGTTTCTAATCACAGAACAGAAACAAACAAACAAACAACACACAAAAAAAACCCCAAACAAACCCAAAAAAGATGGAAATATGCACTTGGCAAACCATTCTGAGGCAAAGACAAATGCTCTGAGATAGGTAAATGGCCACACACGTCTGCCCCGCTTGGTTGGCCCATCACTAAAACAAACCAGTAACCAAGAATGGATGAAGTCACACTATGCTCTGTACTCTCCCTTCAGGACTGGGATGTGTTTTTCAATTGTGATTTTTAAAATACTTCTCTTTACACTCCTTGTGCACTCCTGTCCCCAGTGCACTTCATTTCATTGTATTCTACTCTGATGCCTTAAACATTATTTTACAAATACCGTACCATCTACTTCATAGAGAAAATGGGAGGTAGCATACCTTGCAAGAGATAACAAGGATTTCCTGAGGGAATGATCAGTTTGGTGATGACATAGGCTACCTAAGAAATAGATGGATTCTTCTTGTTGGAGATTTTCAGATCAAAGTTGAATGGCAACCAATCAGGAGTGCTCTACTATTCAATTTCCATGTCAGTAGAAGACCAATTTAGAGGACCTTAGAAGACCCTTCTATTCCATGACTTTTTCCCCCTCCCAGATATGCTAAGCTCCACTGGCAGTGGTGGGATTCAAATACGTGAGCAACCAGGTCTCTGTGTGGATACCGCTTCCAGAAGTCCATTCTGGGCCTGGGCAACAAAAAATTAGCTACCTGTTCTGCCAAAGTGGTGCAAACTGGCTGAATCTCACCACTGTCCACTGGCTATTTTCAAGCTTACCCTTTTAAGAAATAAATAAATAAAAGAGGGGCACAAAGATGACATGAGTTACAAGACAATTCCAGCCTTTTCCAAAGTAGATTAGAGCTGGAAACATCACAAGGCTGAGGCTGTCAGTTTTCAGAATAGATTGTGTCTTTCAAAATCACCTCTGAATCACTGAGTGGATTATCGTGAACAAAAGCCACTGCAGACCTAGACTATCTATTTTTACAAAGCAGAATATTTGTGTGGAGTAATGGCTATTGGGGGGATAGAAGTCAAGAAACCTTCAGCTCAATATATGAATTATCATTTTCCAGAAATATTTATTGAAATGACATGTTATATTATGCTATTTCTCAGAGAAATAGCTGACTGTTTTGCTCAAATGGATTCATCCTTTCTTCCTGGTCAAGTAAAGATGAAATAAAATAGCTAGGTATCTGTTCTTGCAGGGAAAATGTTGATAACTTCACAATATAATAACTTGAAAAATGTAAGGTTGTGAAAGCTTATGAGATGAGAGATATAAGACATGTCGTATTTTGCAAAGAAATGAAATGACTATAGAATATAGAAATATATTCTGAAATATTGTTCCTAGTTATAGCAAGCCAATGGGATATCTCAACTAGTAGTAATTTAGTTCATTTGGTTTATATACTGAGTTGCTATGTGTCTTTTCAGATAGTTAATTTACAAAGTGAATCCCAATACTAAAAAATGAAAAATAATCTATTGAAAGTGAAAAAGCAAAAGAAAAATGTGAAAACAAAAATAATTCACCAATAAACAAATTAATATTGTGATGCCATCTGTCCTCATGCAATCATGCCATTTATTTCATAACTTCCGATGATCTGGTTTCTAACTTGATATTTAGTTCAGATTTCATTGAGCCATGGTGATGCAGTGATTAGAATGTAGTATTGCAGGCTAATTCTGCCGACTGCCAGGAGTTAAATTTCCACCAGCTCAAGGTTGACTCAGCCTTCCATCCTTCTGAGGACAGTAAAATGAGAACACAGATTGTTTGAGAGTAATATGCTAACTCTGTAAACTGCCTAGAGAGGGTTGTAAAGCACTATGAAGAGGTATATAAGTCTAAGTGCTATTGCTATTATGGAAGAAAAGATGGTTTCACATTTACCCTGCTAACCACTGCGTATCCCTACTAAGCACAAAGTATCAAGCATAAAGGTAGCACAACTACACCGCTTACATAAATGGGTCTGTATACATGAGTGAGTGAAGCTACGCTCCTTGAAGAATGTTCCTAGGGTGTCCTTGCACAGGCAAGTACTTCTGCTGGGATCATCAGTGAAGCAGTGTGCAAGCATGCCCATATCCAGTCACCTGAGAACACCCTTTGAAACAAACATTGGAACCTTTTAAAGCTTGCAGTTGATTTAATGCTTCTTGGAGAGGTGTGGTGCTCATGCTAATACACTTTATGAAACATGATGATCACACCCCTGATCTGAATGTATAATAGAAGACAAGAAGACAACCCAGTTAATCAACCTCAAGGATTGTAATATAAGAAGTGACCTTTTCCAGGAACACTAAATTGATATTTTGTACATGGTCAACTTCATTGGCCCATTACCTCCAAAGCATCTTTCTTTTTTCTATCACTTAGAAGTAACTAAATAGATAATGGACACTTCTAACAAGACATATTCAGAAAACCAATTAGGGAGAGAATATACACATAAGTGACTGAAGATAAATATTTTCATCCCACAATACAGAAACCCATGGGAGATATTTGTTTAAATTTTATGTAAACATGTATGCTGTTCTACTTTTAACTTAACTTGACAGAAGTGAACTTATTATATGCTTTTGGTGGTGGCGGGGGGCTCTTTGAGTCTTCTCAGGGAAAGAAGAAAAAATGAGATGTGCTATACTTTATATAAAGTGAGAGTTTTTCAGAGCTTGGGAAAGAAGCAATTACATGATGACTTTAAAATATAATCAAGACACACTCATGTTCAAACAACAGGGCTGTTCCCATGTTTGGGACATTGGAAGGGAGGGAGGGAGGAAGGGGGGAGGGAGGAAGGGAAGGGAGGGAGAGAGGGAGGGGGGAGGGAAGAAAGAAAGGAAGGAAGGAAGGAAGGAAGGAAGGAAGGAAGGAAGGAAGGAAGGAAGGAAGGAAGGAAGGAAAGAAGGAAGGGGTGTTTCTTGCATTAGAGTAGCCTCTCTTAAACTGCTACAACTTACTGTACAAAACACTAGTAGGCTATATGTTCCTTCAACACCCTCTCTCGCAGAGCTGCATTAAGATAACATTTTCAGCTTAATTATTATAAATATGTCTCTCAGCCTTGCAATTTTACTCTCTCTTTTTTTTCCTTGCAAATCTTCTTCCCTAGATCTCCATCAGGCTCTGAGTCAGAGCAGAACTGTGCATAGAAGTCTTGTGTCCTCCAGGAATGATTGTTCCTTCTTTGAAAAGCAAAAATGTGTCAAAAAAGAAAGAAAGAAAACTCAGGTTTTACACAGAACTCTGGAACTGTCACACTGGTTTCTAATTGGCACAAATACTTTTGCAAGACTCTGGTAGGCTTGCTTGAAATGATATTCTCCAGAGATTCAGAGAGCACCTTTTGAGTAATACTGGAGTAGTGAAAAACAAAGAGAAAAGATAAGCATCTTCTTAAAAAGCTTGTTAACATGTCAGAGGCATAGGCAGCCAATTTTGTGTAGTGGTGAAGCCAATTTTGTGTAGTGGAAACCAGGAGAAGCCTGTGATTTCTAAACTTCCCATACAGCAGTGTTTCCCAAACTTGACAATTTTAAGGCATGTGGACTTCAACTCCCAGAATTCCACAGCCAGCATTGCTGGCTGTGGAATTCTGGGAGTTGAAGTCCACATGCCTTAAAATTGTCAAGTTTGGGAAACACTGCCATACAGTAAGCATGAAAGCTGGCTAGATGACTTCGGGCAGTTATTCTCTTTTAGCCCAATACCTGATAGGATTGTTGTGTTTACTCCAGAAAAAATAAGAGGCAGGAGTATTAAATATGAAGACTTGGAAATAGAAGCTAGAATGACTGCGGCATGGCAAAAGAAAGCATAAGTACCAATAGTAATAGGCATACCACTTGAACAGCATCAGCATTGACAAATTCTACAGTCTATTATAAAAAGCAACTTTACTTGGAACAGCTTGCATGCTGCAACAATATATTTAATATTATTAAACAACAACATTCTGCTTATCCCAGTTCTTTGGGAAGGACTCAGTAGGTGGATAAAAATGCTGGGTCCAATCTAAATCTTGTCTGATTGTGGGGCCATCCATAATAAATTATTTCTCAATGTGTTTTTTTTTTTCATCCATCCGAGAAACAAATGTTTTGCATGTGAAAGTGGTGATGATGATGATGATAATGGGAAAAAAGATAGAAGAGGAGGTAGAGGAGAAGCAGCAGCATACAGTGTAACTTAACAACTTTGGGATTCTGTAATTCTGTAAGGATAGAGAAAGCTCGAACAGCGTTCTTCAAAATGAAAAAGGTCTTCTGCAGTCACAACATAAGCCTAAGACTGAAAATCAGGCTTGTCAGATGATATATATATTTTTTTCTTTTTTGTTTATCTTTTTTTTTTAATTGAAAATTTTTAAATTTTTACAAAAACAAATCCCCTTCCCATACCCCCCCCAACCCTACCTCACCCCCCTCCTCCCCAACCTCCCAAGCCCTCCCCTGAACTTCCCAGAGCTAAGTACAGGCTTAATTAAGAAAAAAACTTAAAACACTTTTAAAACCTAAACAAATTTAAATACAATCATCATTCTATATAAATTCCCTCCAAAAACGCAAATTTAAACATTACTTTCTTTGAATATCTATGCCTATAATATAAAATCTAATTTCTCCCTCTTTCTTTATCCTAATACAAAAAAATAAACATATAAACCTTTGTTATACCATTAAAACTAAATACTCTTAGAAAACTTAAAATAAATACATATTTCCTTCAATCTTCATAATCTTCTCACCTATCCAAAAAAAAAAACTTAAAAATCCTAAACAAATCTAAGCAAATTATTTTCTCTTAAAAATATTAATAATAATATTTAAAAACTTGAAACACTTTTAAATCCTAAACAAGTCTAAATACAATCATCATTCTATATAGACTTCCTCCAAAAACACAGATTTAAACATTACTTTCTTTCCTAAACAAATCTAGACATTTAATTAAACAAATTATTTTCTCTTAGAAATATTAATAATAATATTTAAAAACCAAATTTAAGCATTACTTGAAACTTAAACAAGTTATACTCCCTTCGAAACACAAATTTATTAGAATCCCCTCACTGAAATAAACAAATTATAATCCCTTCAAAACACAAGTTTAAACAATATTATCATTAAAGGTTTAAAACTTAAAGCTGAAATATATTATTATCCCAAAACACATGTTATTATTATTATTAATAATTATTAATATTATTATTATTATTATTATTATTATTAATAATAAGACATTTTCCAAAAACGATATAAGTTTTACTTCTCCGACAATCTCAATAGTAAACTTCTTGTCTAAAGTTCTCATTCAATGTCCATAATTTTCTGTCCAATAACCAATTACATCCACTATAAACACAAACTTCTTATCTAAAATTTTCATTCAATATCCATAATCTTCTGTCTGATAGCCAGTTGCATCTACTATAAGCACAATCCATATCAGTCTCTCTTGCCCGCAAGCATCGAAAAGAATGCGTGGAATTCTGCCCTTGAAGATCGCTCCAAAGAGTTTGTAAGTCCTGGTTGACCCCCAAGCTCAGGAATCAGTACCTGTGAAACTTCCTCAACCTCCTTCTTCTGTTGGTCTTTCTCTTTACATTTATATGTTACTTTTTCTTTACATTTATATGTTGCACCAGTCTCAAGGACCGATACCTGTAAAACTTCCTCAGTGAATTCCTCCTTGTGTTGATCTTCACAATTATAAGTTGTACAAGTTATCCTCTGCCCGTTCCTCTCTTGTCGGTGCCCCTCAAGCTGAAATTTCCCAATTTCCATTTCTGAAGATTGCTCCAAAGACTTTGTAGGTCTAACTTCCGAAGCCAATACAGGTAAGGATTCCTTAAATTCCTCCTTGTGTTGATCTTTACAATTGTAAGTTATACAAGTTATCCTCTGCCCGTTCCTCTCTTGTTGATACCCCTCAAACTGAGATTTCCCAATTTCCATTTCAGGCAGCAATTCCACCCTTGAAGATTGCTCCAAAGACTTTGTAGGTCCAACATCTCCCAGAGATTCAGAGACCACTGAATATGAAACTTCCTTAACCTTCTTCTGTTGCTGCTTTTCTTTGGAATTATGTGCTACACAAGTTGTCTTCTGCTCCTCAATCTGGACTTGTTGAGACCTAATAGATGGCGATGCACATACCCCCAGGACCGAAGTATAAAAATCTTTTGCTTGAGAAACAGTATTAAGTCTATGACATGTCCCCAGGTAGTTCACCACCATTCCAGTCGGAACATCCCATCTGAATAGAATTTTTCTCTTTTTAAGTTCATTTGCTAGAAAAGCAAACTCCTTTCTTCTTCTTAAAATTTTAGATGGGATCTCCTTAAAAATTATAACATCTTGTGAAGCAATTTGAAATCTCTTCTTATAATAGGCTTGCACAATTTCATTGCGTAAAGATCTTTTACCAAAGTAAATTACCACATCTCTTGGCAGATTCTTCTGTGCTGCCACCACAGAGTTAACCCTAAATAATTTTTCAATTTCACTAAGTATTCCCTCTTTTTCTTTATTCAAAATCAATGCAAAGTCCTTTGCAACCATCTCTTTCAAATCTCCTTGCAAAGACTCTTCCAGGCCTCTGATTCTTAAGGCATATTCCATTTGTCCATATTGAAGCATAAGAATCTCATTTTCCATTTCTTTTTCCATACTTTCAATTTTCCCCTCCATTATGTCCACTTTTTCAGCTACCTCTTCCACATGGGAGTTCACCTTTTCAAGAACAGAAGCAACTCCTTCTAAAGCCAAAACAAAATCTTGTCTCAAGATCTTATTATTTTCCTCTAAAATCTTTTTCATTTCTGCCCTAATTTGAATTATAACATCTCCCATCATGTTTTGCAAATCCTTCATAGTTATTAGCTGACCCCCAGAAGAGGGTGAAACTGTTGATTTAGAAGCTGTAGAAATCCCTGGACGCTTTGGAGCCATCTTAAAGAAAAACCTTTAGCCCTTCTTAAAAAATTATAAAAATTCCTTCAAAAATCATAACTCCCTCCAAAGAAGGTCATTATAATAAAAAGAAAAAAGGGGGAAAAAAAAGGAAGAGAAAAAGAATTAAAAAAAAGCTTTACTCCTTCTTAAAAATTGCAAGAAATTAAACAGAAAAAAGTCCTTCAAAAAAGGGTCATTACCATAAAAAGAAGGGAGAAAAAAAAAATTAATTAAATAGAAAAAGTCCGTTCCAAAAAAAATACTTAGAGATACCAAAAACAACCATTCCAATCATAAGAAAATAAAAAGGGAAAGAGAAAGGAAAGAAAGAGAAACACCAAAAAGCCTGCCGGTCAGCATTCTAACTTCAGAAAAAAAAAACACCGAGAGATTTGCCGATCGCCATTTTACTTTCCCTTTCAACAAAGAAAAAAAAATAAAAAGAGAGAATAAAAATAGAAGCAAGTCTTAAAACTTAAAATCCAAATAAATCAAAGAAAGGAAAAACTAAATCCTCTACTCAGCTCTGTCCGTTTATAAAAAAACTCACCAGTTCTCTTTAAGCACGGAGGTGTTTGCAGCGGCTCGTTTTGTCCCTGAGGACAAAAACAGCTGGGAAGCGGAGACAAGTCTGAACTCCGTGGGAGCACTCCTTTCACCCCCCCCAAAAAAAACTTGGGGGGTGCAAAAGAGGCTCTACCACTATTCAGACACTCTCTACCCCCCCCCTTTGCCCGGGAGGGGGATTTTGAACCGCTGAACAGCTGGTGTCTGCTGTTCATAGCGGTTCTTACACTTACCCAGGAGAGACGGCTACAAAGTAGCCGCCATCGCGCGCGCAAAATCCACCGGAAGTCCAGATGATATATTTTTACTATCCTGCTCTATGGAGTAGAGAGTTGGTCTCTGACAGAAAAACACCTGAAGAGCATTTGAAATGTGGATTTATAGGCGGCTGTTACGTATAAGTTGGATTGAAAAGATCAGAAATGAGGAGGTGATAAGCCGCCTGGGAAAACCAAGGGAAATCATCAAAACAATTAAAAAACAAAAGTTAGAATATTTCAGACATGTGATGCAACACCCAGAAAAATATGGCATATTCCATTTAATCCTCCAGGGAAAGATTGAAGGCAAACGAGGTCCAGGCAGAAGAAGAACATCGTAGCTTCAAAATCTAAGGGACTGGTTTGGACAAAACTCAGCAGCACTTTTTCGTGTGGCTGCTGATAAAAACAGGATTGCCAACATGATCGCCAACATCCGATAACAGATATGGCACAAGAAGAAGAAGAAGAAATAATGCTTTTAGTGCTTTTGTCCCAGTTATTCTAAACTGAATCTGATAAAGAAAGAAAAGTAAATGAAGCATTTGTCCTCTTGGAATATCATTGGAGACTATTGACTTTCTGGTATCCACTTATGAAACATTAGTATTGAATCCACTGACGACAAATTCACAGAGCAGACATTTGTATTGAACGCACAAAAAAATTAGTTCTCCATAGCTTTTGTACAATTGCTTCTTCTCTCAAAAACAGTAATAATGAACACTGCAGCTAGGGAAAGTCTCAGTATGAAGCTTACCACAAAGAACATCATGTAGCTATCGAAAAGTATTTTCTATTGCTTCTTTTTAAGTGTCTTCATTGCTACTTTCCATTGTTTCTTTTTAAGTGGCTTCATTGCTAGAAGAAGCAAGGGTCAACCATTTCTGTACTGTTGCCAAGAAAACAACATGGATTTTTCAATAGTCAGTAGTCAAGCTCAGTTTGAGGGAAGATCTATCTTTTTTTATTATTTTACCTTTTATTTTTCTTCGAAGTATGAAAAATTGTGCCTGGGCCCTAAAAATCGTGGTTAGTCCTCTACAAGAAAAAAAATATAGAAAGCTAATATGTCATGGTGTTTACAACTGAATGAGAAAATTATTTTGCATCATGTGAAATATGGTCTGCAGATGGAGGTTCTGCAATATAAGCCCAAATATTGTAAATTATCTTGTGAGCACCATGGCTAAAGAGATATTGAGCTGCCATCGTTTCCTGGCTCTTTTGCCCTTGTATCAGTGGTGGGATTCAAATATGTAAACAACTGGTTCTCTGTGTGGATGCTGCTTCCGGAAGTCCATTCTGGGCCTGGGCAACAAAAAATTAGCTACTGGTTCTGCCGAAGTGGTGCGAACTGGCTGAATCTCACCACTGCCTTGTATGCTTATATCTCATAAACTATGATATAATGACATCACTTGGTGTACTGCTCCTTTCCCCAGTGACAGTTTTCTAGGAAGGAAGGAAGGAAGGAAGGAAGGAAGGAAGGAAGGAAGGAAGGAAGGAAGGAAGGAAGGAAGGAAGGAAGGAAGGAAGGAAGGAAGGAAGGGTCAGCCTTCTCAGTTAATGAGCTAATTCTACTTCTGCCAGACCCAAGGAACCAAAAAACACACAAAGAGTTACTTCAGAGTAGTTTCTTTATTTCTATTCACCTGTAGACAGAAATCCGGCCAGATTAAAGCACTTTATCTACACAACTATTAGATATACTGTAAGGACCCACCCCACTTTGCATCTTAAGAAGACAGAACTCTTGGAATAATTCTTCCAACAGGAATCCTTTATTAAGAGAAAATGGTTGCAGGCGTTCTAGACAGGACTTGGGGTCCAAGCTCTCCCATTCGAGGTTTTAAGGGGTTCCTCAGTAGTCCCACCCAATCAACCCCCTCTTCCAGTGACAGTTTCAGGCATCACAATCCCACCCCCTTTTCCTTTCTGCCGGCTGGATGGAGACTTCAGAGAAAACTACATGAAAGGTAAATAGCCTCCTTTGTTACGATAAGGCCTTTTGGTGCTATCCACATACAATCCCTTTGAAGTTGTACCGAAGGAAGTGAGGGCCATAAAGCCCCTTTGTTCACCCCCTTCCCTTTCTTGTATGACAGAATCCAGGGAGGGCAGAAATGGGGTTTTCTATAATTGATAACTGGAGATGAAGTATAATTGGATTCTGACATATACCTTATGAACTGCTGAGGGGGATCCACCGTCACCCTCTTCCTGAATACCAAAGATTCTAAGCCATGTTGCCTCTTTGTTCTCTGTGATAGAGCCCCTCCCTCGTGCAACTTTGGACTACATTCCACCCCAACTGTATTGTAAGGGTACATTAACAGAATCCTGCAAGTCCGAAAAGACAAATTTCTTTGCAGCCGGAGAACCTTCTGGTCCTCTTTCTCCCCTCTTTACAGAGCTGAAGGCTATGCCTTGTCTTATCTGACCTCTCTTTCCTAAGGTCTCCCAAGGTCATTCCCATGTACCATTACAGGGCTTCAGAACCTGCTTCAGTTAGGGCAGGGGTTCCCAACTGGGGGTGCGAGATGATATTCCAGGGGGTGCGAAAACTTGGGGTTTTCAAAATTATAGTGTATATGCATAATTCATTGCCATTATTTAAAACTTTTGTAAGGGGTGTGAGAATATATAGGAAGCGTTCTAGAGGAGTGGGGATATATAAAAGGTTGGGAGCTGCTGAGCTAGGAAAATACTCTGCATTGAATGCCACTTGGTTGCTTGAACTGACTTTTCTGAATGCTCTCTATGACCAATGACGACGGAATCATCAAGGATTGAGCCTATATTTACTACAGACAGAATGAGATGTGCTTCATCTCAGATGAAAGAATTTGGCAGAGGATTTCACATTGGACACCTTTAAGGTACTTTGCAATCTTGGCCTCTTTCCTTCAGAGAATGTGCCTTAGGAGCTGCACGAATTACGTTTCCCTCCTTCCTGGAGAGAACTGAAATTTGCAAGAGTTCACTAATGTGAAGATTGTGCATACAGTAGCCATTTGAGTACTTATCATTCACAAAGAAATATTGACAAAGAAACACAGATGGTGCACTATTAATTACAGGCAAATAAAGATTTAATGAGAATACTGAAATTAGGTATAAGCAGTCTAGAAATGAAGAGGGATGGGGTGAGGTGGAAGAAATAACTTTCCTAATAACATTCAAGGCATACATGTTAAGAAAGGACTGTTTTTAAGGAAAGAATTAAACAGTTAAAATAATAATCTTTGGTGATTTTTTTTACAGGTGAATTCACATAGACAAGAGCATTTTTAAAAAAATTATTGGAAGAACTTCTTATATATTTCTTTAAAAAAAGCTTCCCCAAAGCATTAAGGTTGGAACCTTGAAAGCTGTGCCATTCACAAACATACCATCTCTTCTAACATTTTCCTCTTATTTGAGAGTTTGCCTGTGGCAGATTTAAAAAAAACAATTTGGATGTTTATAAATTAAAATATCTTCTGGGACAGATCCTGAGTTTTGAGACCAGTCCACTTTGCCTCAATGCAAACTTCAGATACCTGGCACTGGAAACTCTGATTACCTCCAAAATCAATTGGTTTTACATTTTGGCTTCATCAAATACTGAGGGGCATTCCAAGATAATATATTTGGTGACAAAAATTCAGAAAGAGGAAGTGGGCGTCGCTTTGTATAAAGCCTCCATCACTCCTCAGCCATGGTTTCTGCAGAGGAATCTTCTTTCTTTTCCTTTGTTCATCCTCTTGTTATGGAAAATAAAATACATGAGTACGTAGTATCTATACTTGTTGGCATAATGTAAGACTGGACAAAATCTGCCAAGTTATAGGCAGTCATTCCATAAAGACACTTCCTCTCCCTTTTAATGCATTTCTACCCCCACAAATGTAGTTCAGAATTCCCCTAACCATCCAGAACAGAAGATACCTAAAGGGCTGCACGGGGATAGGGCATCTGCCAAAGAAATGCCCATTCAGCTAGTATGTGTACTGAGTAGAATATGGCTGGGGAAACAATAGCAAGAGCAATAAGACGTATATACCACTTCATAGTGCTTTACAGCCCTCTCTAAGCAGTTTACAGAGTCAGCCTATTGCCCTCAACATTTTGGGCCCTCATTATACCGACCTCGGAAGGATGGAAGGCTGAGTCAACCTTGAGCTGGTGAGAATCCAACTGCTGGTAGTGAGTTAATATTTCATTCTAACCACTGAGCCACCATGGCTCACATACCTGGTATATGTTCATAATGAAACATATGCCTGTGGATTTATTAAAACAATAGCCCAGTGAAAAAGTAGGTGTCACAGGGAAAGAAAAATAGGCCATTAAAAGTAAATATATGCCTGCTAGATTTCAAACTGGGAATGTTTTACATTATAACCATTATACTCATAAATAAAGCCAGCCTTAAGGAAATTTGGAGCACATCTTATCCCGGAAAAGTAGGGAATAAGCTTTGAGCGGGCATTCCTCCCTGTACAAAATAGCCAATCAAAGCACAGGGATCAGTGGTGGAATTCAAATATGTGAACAACCAGTTCTCTTTGTGGATGCCATTTCCGGAAGTCCATTCTGGGCCTGGGCAACAAAAAATTAGCTACCAAAGTGGTGCAAACCAGCTGAATCCCACCACTGACAGGGATTGTTCACACCGCAAGCAAAGTGGACACAAGTGCTTGAGTTGACAAAAGCAGGGAAATCCTTCTTTGAAAGTGGAGCAAGAAAATGCAGCTGACAGACAGTGAATGCAGGAGGGTGTTGTCTGTTGCTTTGCTCCCCCCAAAAGGGTGACTGTTTGGTCTGTATTGACACACAGGGCAATCTGGAAGTTTCAGAAAGAAACTTGACAGTTTAGGTTGTATGTGTTAAACATAGGAGATGTTTGTATACTTCTTTACTGCAAACCTTCTCCAACACTTAAAAAAAACCAGGCTGAAAATGTAAACCTCTCCCACTCAGTTGCTGATGCTGACACTTATACCCTTCTGGTGGCCTCCAACTGAGAAAATTACCCACCAGTGTTTAAAGTCTGGTTGTCTTGCTTTGTAATAAATGGTCATGTCATTTACAATAAACATTAATGTCTTGTGTCTGATTAGATCATAGTTGTTTGCTATATATCACCGCTACTTTCTTTGCAAAGCATTTTTTCCCCCTCTCCCCTTTGGACTGTAACTTGTATTAGCCTGTTCTCCTTTGTGTTTATAACAGAGCATGTAAACAAACTTATTTGAGCTTCAAAGCCATTGATGTAATTTCTTTTGACTACTGAGTCCTAAGCTTGCATACTCTTCCCACTTCTGCCATTTAACTATAACTAAAGCTGACAGAGAAAAGAGGTAGAATAAAGAAGCAGAGAAAACTGAAACATCATCAAGACTTATACAGCCACCCATCTTATGTATCACAGCCTTGAACAGCTCACAGAAAGTGACAATAAAGTCAGCATCAAAAACTCCAAGTGCCCCCAAAACAAACTCTTCTCTATACAGCAACATTTACATGGACTAGGCTCCAGCCTCAGACTAACCCAATGCTTATGAGAAGACCCAGCTCTCCGAGACCTTCTGGAAGACCAGGAGGGTCCAATTCCCTGCCCAATTTCATATGGTGGGGGCTGCTGTGGAAAGGTGTACTTACTAGGTCCCACCAGAGGACATTTAAGGGAAAGGACCTAGAGAACAGCCACTCTATCTGACCTGATGGAACAAGCAAATTCCATCAGTGAGAGGCAGTCCTGCAAGTATCCTGGCCACAGGCATACAATAAAAGCACACTACATATAATATACTGTATGCAATGATATATAATAAAATAACAGTGCAACATATAAATATAATCAGTGCTTTTTTTCTAAGAAAAAAAAAAAGGTGCCGGAACTCACACATGTCATACAACCCACCTTGCCTATCCTACAAGGTTGCATCCAAAAAAGGTGCCGGAACTCCGTTCTGGGCATTCTATGAGAAAAAAAAAGCCCTCAATATAATATATAACACAATTGTCTCTAAGTCTGTTCATGTAAAATATGTATGGAAGAGATGGATAGATAGATAGATAGATAGATAGATAGATAGATAGATAGATAGATAGGTAGGTAGGTAGGTAGGTAGGTAGGTAGGTAGGTAGGTAGGTAGGTAGGTAGGTAGATAGATAGATAGATAGATAGATAGATAGATAGATAGATAGATAGATAGATAGATAGATAGATAGATAGATAGATAGATAGATAGATAGTGTTTTGTGAACTCTGAATTGCTGTGAGACAACTGCTTTGGAGATAACTGATTATTTCTGCTTCCTATATGGCTTTTTGCTAATCCCATGCCACAAAAGGCTGACTCTGCAAACTGAAATAACTGGAGAAAGCATACAGTTAATTTAAGGGCTGGCTCTTTTTCAGTTTATCACTTGTAAATGGAGCTCTATATCTACTTTATAACAATATTGTTTTTTCCCAGCCTTCTCCCAAACAGCTTCAGATAGTACTCGTCATTGTTCTGCAGTTTCATCTTATATCCTCAACACATCCTTTTGGGATAAATTGAGCAGAGAGAGTTATTGGCCCCAATTTCCCCAGGAGTTTCATGGATGGATGAAGATGGAGTACAGGTATTTGCTTCAAGAGTGGCATATGAAATGCAACCAACTTGTCAGGGGAGGAGAGTCTATAATTATCTTGCTAAACATTCACATAACCCTTTTGATCTCTTGGGTACCATTTCTTCAGTTCCTTTACCTACTAAGGTACAGTAGCCCTCCTTCATCTAGAGAGTCATTGTGGGATAAAGTTTTAATCTGAACATCACTGATGCCAGAGTTGGTATTATTAAAACATTAGACAAAACAAGATGCCATCATACTCAATTTAAATGTCACAGGGTTGAACAGCACTGTGGACAATAAGATTGAAAATTAAACCAAACAGCATTAGAGTAATGCCAGTGACAAATATCCTTCAAGATACTCTTTGAAAATCATCTAAAGAAAATTGAAGTACTATACGTAATCTCTTTTGCACCAACTCTGTCACTACCTGAAAGGTGATGGCAATGGTGACTGTGAATTTGGGGAGATGATGTCCATCTGGGGGAACTGGATTGAAAACAGTTGTGGAAGACTAAAGAAAAGCCATCAGAATATAAATTCTCAAGTGGTTCGGATTTACTCCAAAAAAACATGGTAAACCTTTTTAATAAGCTGTTTTGCTTCCTGAATACAAATATTGGAAGGCAGCTTGGCTTGAATAGATATGAAAGGACTTCATAAAAATCTTTGTGATAGGGATGTTAGAAACTTCTTGTGTGAAGAATTTCATAATTTTAGTCCTGAAATAGTTGCCATAATAGCATTGCATACAAAAATGAATCCAAATCTTCAAAAATACATTGATTTTGGAAAAGCTGTGTGCACAAATTCATTTATTAGAGAAAGTGGTACCCCAAAATACCCATTTTAGGACATACTACATTGTGTATATTAGGAAGGATTCAGGCATAATGAGTACAAAATGGGACTATTAGGGAAAGCAGTAAATAGATAAATGGAAGTTGTACAGTACAAAATCCTACAAACATATACAGCACACAAACAGCCACACAACTTCATTATTCTACAATTGTTCAAGTGGTCTTTCAAGGCTACTTTGTGATGTAATGTAGATCCATGTTTCTAAAGAGTAAAGAAAAAGATATTACATTGCTCAGCTTTATTTTGTTTTTAGGCTCTCCTTTGGCACTTCCAGTAGTTGAAAGACTATTCTGCACCTGTAGGTGGACAAATGCTTCTTCAATTTTTTGGAAATTCTGGAGAAGGTCCCCAAAGCAACAAAAACACCTTAACTTTACTGACTGGATTGTATTGGATTTTTAAACCACCACAGTCATGTGATTGTTAGCAGTTTACAAGAAAAAAATCATAATAATATCAACAATAGCCACTTAATTATCTTTAAACCAGAACACATGGACAATTCTATGGCACCATCTTAAATTAATTTGGAAAATCTCCATTTTAACATGTCCCTGAAGCCAACAGAATCAGACCAAGCCTATTCTCCGATAGCACAGTTCCACAGCAAGTAGACCTTCAAACAGAAGCAGTCCTCTGATCTTGTATAGAATTGAAAGATTGCCAACTGTTTTTCCCAAATGGTTTCTATTGTGGATTCTGGATGATAGAGATGGTTCTACAGGTACCTTGACACCAACCCATATAGTAGGTATCACAACTACATCTTGATGAAGCAAAGAAACATTGCTTTGTAGGTCCAGATTGAGAGAAAGGGCAACTGTCTCATCTGAAAGTAATGAATGCTTATTTTGAAATATACTGGTTGCTTAGAAAAGTATTATCTCCATCAGATTTCAAAATTCCTATATTATTTATCTGAATTATATAAAGAAAAATACTGTTTGGTTTGGGGAATCATGAATGGGCAGTAGATTTTTAATTAATTAACTAATTAATGATTGGACTTTGATTACCATGGAAATTTTCTGCTTTAAGGGCTAAAATAGGCTAGCTGCCATGGGACCAGAGGAAGTTTTGATTTTAATATTTGATTTGTAAGTGATTTGACTGACATCACAACCTCAATCAAGTCTTAAAACTGAATAGAGTTGGGCATTAAACTCAACTATAAATTCAAGTCAGCTCAACTCTTTGAATCAAATTGCAAATTCAGATTGGATCTTGGCTAATTTGTGCATCCCTGTTGGGTGATTTGTATTTAGCATGAAAGGGGCAAAGTAACTGGTGAAGTGTGGAAGGCTTTTTTTATTTTAAAAGTACAGGCTTTCATATTACGCTGCTTTTTCCTTATGCCTGCCTTTGAGGCTTTCTGCTTGCAAATTGCATTCAAGAAATAGTCAAGAAAAGCTATATTTTGCATATACAAGAGACATAACCCCATTAAGCTCTCTCTGGTAATTCGCATTAAAAGTGCATACAAACTCACCACATTGCTTTGAACTTTGAAAATACCTAGAGTATGTGTGTCAGCAGAGCAGCTGAAATAATAATAAGTATGGATTTTCCTTTCTGAACAATGAAGTTAGTAAAGCACTCATAAACTCCTGAATATAAATTACCACCGTCTAAGTCTTCAAGGATCTAATCTCTTTTCAATAAAACAGATCTTTTGTGTGGAGTTGTGCGTGTGTGTTTAATTTTGGTGTTATTGTCTGGAGGCTTTACACACCAACATTTGAATATGATGTGTCACACTTCTTTTGAATCTTTTCATGCATCACATGTTGCTTCAGATAAATAATAAAGACAAAGAATAGTCATATTATTCTTCTGCACCTATGTGTAATTCAAAATGTTCAGAAAAAAATCAGATGCTTTGTAATATCTTCCCCTCCCCCCCAATAATCCATACTGTGCCCTGTATACTCCATAGTCCTGCATGTTATGTGATCAAAGAACATGGCATAAAATATGTTCCAAAAAAGGAGATGAAGTTATGGCATTCAGTTGGTCTAGGCTGGCTTGGGATTAAACTTGGTTATTTCAATAAGCTTGGATGAAGTAAGAATGAGTAGCATAAGTCTGGCCATTATGGAACTCAGTGATTGTCACCAGCCTTCACATTTCCAGAATGGATGGTTTTCTTCAAATGAGCTATCTTCAAATAACTGAGACTGATTTATGTAAGTCTTTGGGCATAACATAATTGAATCTGGCAAAACTGTACCACTTTTCCCCATGTAGTTATGACACTAAGTGATTGCAATAAAACATCCAAGAGTATAAGTAAGCTGTAAAGGGATTAAGGAACCTTGAATATATGTAGAAGAAGAAGAGCCAGAGCCTAGGGCAGAATCAAGAGAGGAATCAGCCTGGAATCATTTACATTCCCACAAAGGATCTAAATCCAACCCCTGTTGAATTCCATTAACTCTTATCTAGCATCTGTTTGGTTAGTTGATTGGATTCTTTTGTATAGCCAACAGAAATCAATTAGCTTAACTGGAATTTCACATGTTGTCCTGAGTGTTCCTAACGTTACAATAGGATTCTCAAATAAGCTGGTTCATACAACATGCCAAGCCTTAAATAAATAAAGCTAAAGCCTGCCAAGTTTAGAAATGCCTCCACAGAGGTTTATCAGATGTGATTGTGTGGTTTGAACACAGCTAATGAGTCAATCCAGCTTTATAAGAGTATATAATTCAGAATTCAAAACTCCTATGTGGAGTTTAAATCAAGTGAATTTTAAAAATGTTGAAAAATGTTCTTCTTTTTTAAAAAGAGGCCTTGGAAATTCACAAATTATGAAACTTCATAATTAATTCACACACTGAATTATCCCTGGATACAAAACAATTAACCAAAGTCCCATATTTACAGAGAATCATTATGAGAAATTTGATACATGATAAATTTCCAAATATTAAACTTTTTTTCCCCAACCTTTATGCTTTGAACTACAAAATAAAGTCACATATTATATGTGACAACAGAGATACCCATATCCCAGCCTCTGCAACTGTTTGGGACAAATTGCAAAGACACCAGCTGTCAAGTCATACTGAACTATATAACTTGACTCATTCTATTAATGTGAGTTATATTATCTTTCAAAAGTCTTGAGAGAATTGAATTTTCTATAAAGATTAATTCCACATTCACTTCACTGAACATTAATATATAAGGCATATTACTTTGAGCTCCAGGAATCCCTGGTGGAAAAGGGTTTTAAATCAAAACACCCACATGGAGACTTCATAGTTTTCCTAACATGTTAACCTTTGTAATGCTGTAAATTCATCATTGATGATGCATTAGATTTCCATGTTAGCTGTTAAGAAAATTTCTTTGTTTAATTGTTGTTGTTTTTTTTGCAAAAGTTTCTTAGAAATAAGTCACACATATAGGCTATGTCAAAAGTGGATTTGCTATTTTCCTTTCTTTATAATGTTCCTATGGAAACCCCAAAGAAATGCTTCTCTGGAAATGGCATTCAAGAGAAAAGTATTAAAGTCACATTAGCTTCCTTTTTTGGCATGAAGTTAATATTTTTGTTATTGTACATCCATCAGATAAAAAAAGCATTAATTCATTCTGAGAATTCCCTCAATCCAAAATTAGCTTATCAAGTAAGTACTGCGTGACTCTCCTGGTTAAAATCTATGGTTACATGTTCTGAAAAATGCATCAGGAAACAGGGTGCTATGGGGAGAACCATAATTTAAATTGGCTTTAACATTGAAAACAGTACTATCTAGAGGTATGAATAATGAATTCAAAGTTATGAGTGTTTGAAGTTATTCCATCATAATTGCCCATTTCAACCCAGTTCCTTTTTCCAGGTTCCAGTGAATTCTAGGCAGACTTAAAATTAAAGCACTAGAGCAAATGCTTAAAGCTTTTAGCTTAGATTTTGAAACCATTTCCAAAGGTGGACAAAGACAAGGCAAAGTATGACAAATGTCAAAATTATTATAAAGCAGATTTATAGGTTCATAATGGCCAGATTTTGAACAAAAAGAAATAAACTACAGGTCAGTAACCTCACTGAGATCACAATATTACTAGCCACATTAGAATATGTTTGGGTGGTGTTTTCACATCTGAGTTGCAATTCAATCTGTAATTTATTTTGCAGTAGTTCCCAATAATAATTTTAAAAATTGCAGCATTAAATGTATACCTTTCCATAGATATCTTCTTAATGGATTTATCTCTGTATGGTTCATTTTTCAGATATGCACATTTGATAAGCATTTTTTCTGTATTTCAGAGTATTTTCTCTTACTATAAATGTTGTTATTTGTTTTTTTTCCTAATACAATGCAGAAAAATTCTTAAGACCCCAAAAACTTTGAGTGCACACCCAGAAGACCTTCAAAACCTCTTCCAAATTGTAACTTGAATAAGAGAGAAGAATCTTCTTAAACATAGAGGATAATTGTATTAATAACTGGTTTAATTTAACAAAATTGAATATCACCAAAGATATTACTAGTTCCACTAGTTTTTAAATTTGATCCTTGAGTTCTATTGTCTGGCATACCATTCAAAACCATGTGGCCTGATATGTGTGGCTGTGCCAATCTATGCATTTTTGCAGGATACTTTTTTATTACTTCTGAACTATTTGGCAAAATATGGGTATTTTCAAGAAGCTGGAAAGTCATCTGTAAGGATGCCCTACTTTAGATTTCTGACATCAGCCCACAAACTGGATTAAGTGCATTATAAGTCCCTCCAACTTTTCACATTATGATATTTATTTTAGGAATATCTGGAACGTAAATCTTTCAAAAAAACTGGCAACACAATAGTTGACAGAATCAGAGCATTAACTCTAGCTTCTGAAAATCATTTTATTTTGCTTTTTATCACATCAGCTGGGTAAGTACTAGCTAATATAAGTGTGTGTGTGTATGTCTCTCTCTGTGTGTTATGTGTATGTGTGTATTTAAATGTGTATATAACAGAATAACAGAGTTGAAAGGGACCTTGGAGGTCTTTCAGTCTTCTAGTCCACCCCCCTGCTCAGACAGGAAATCCTATACCATTTCAGTCCAGTGGTTGTCCAATCTCTTCTTTAAAACTTCAAATGTTGGAGCACCCACAACTTCTGGAGGCAAATCGTTTCACTGATTAATTGTTCTAACCGTCAGAAATTTTCTTCTTAATTTTAGGTTGTTTCCCTCCTTGATTAGTTTCCATCCATTGATTCTTGTCCTGCCTTCAGGTGCTTTGGAGAATAGGTTGACCTCCTCTTCTTTGTGGCAACCCTTGAAATATTGGAACACTGCTATCATGTCTCCCCTTGTCCTTCTCTTCATTAAACTAGACATCAATTCCAGCAGCCGTTCCTTATATTTTTAGCCTCCAGTCCTCTGATCATCTTTGTTGCTCTTCTCTGTACTCTTTCTAGAGTCTCAACTTCTTTTGGAAATCAAAACTGATTGCAATATTCCAAGTGTGGTCTTACAAGGCATTATAAAGTGATATATACACATATAGTGATATATACACATATACATTAGACTGCTCCCTTCCAAGGTAAACAGCAATATGCCAAATACAGCCTAAGCCAAAGAAATTAAGCAAAAGAACAAGAAAAAGAAAGGAGCTAAATATAGCTCCCTCCGACATCATTCTTTGTCCCTCGCCATACCTTTGCAAACCATCCTTGCTTCCCCCATTCTCATAAACGACACATTGTTTTTGTTCTTTAGTACTTCTGTATAAGAAAGACTAAAAAGCTGATCTGTAAGATGTTTGGCAATAATAGGATATGCCAGTTTTTTACTTTGCTCTTTTCAACTGATGGTATCTATAGGGTTTCCAAACAGCATTTGGGGAATTTCCCAATGATCTGGATGGCCGTTCCACTCGACATTTGGGTAGGTTTGGACAATGCAACTGTGTTTAAGGACTATTTTTAAAGTACTAACTATACAATTGCTCCAGGGTGCAGCAGCATGGGTTCTGTACAGTACCTGTCATCAGCAATATACTATATTTTATTTATTAATTTTTTATGCCGTCCACCTTCCCTATAAGGTGACTATACCAATATTGCAGGCCCACACCTAGATATCAGAGAACAAATATTCTAAAGTTGGAATTGTCTTGGTCAACAAAATCATCTCAATGAAAACTGCTACTGGTATCCCACTTCTGAGATGGTAGGGATACTGTTGACAGGGGGGTAGGGTTGTTTTTCTGTCATAGCTCTAATCTTTTGAAACAGTCTCCCCATTTACATCCTTGCTCCTACCAACATTTATAAGAAGCAGCTGAAGTCAAAACTTTTCTATAGGGCTTTTCTTTGAGTAGCTGGATGCCATTAGGTTGTTCATCTTGTTTATGTCTTACAGTAGTCCTCAACTTACAATTGTTGCTTAATGACTGTTTGAAGATCTGATAGAGCCCAAAAAAGGGACTTACGACCCAGATTTGAAGTTCTGATTTCTGCCCCCCCCCATGGTCATGTGACTGCATTTTGGATGTTCCTCCACTTGCCTGCATTTATTGCTTGCTTGCTTGCTTTGTTTTTTTGTTTGTTTAATAAACTGGCATTTACTTCCGGTTTCCAGCAAAAATGCCCCATAATGATCAATGGGTTTGTTTCATACCATGGCATTTACTTTATCGCTGACATGTTCACTTAATGGCTGCTGCTGCAAAAAAGAAAGGTCATAAAATTGGGTCTGGTCACAGTCACTTTACGAATGTCATATCTTACAACCAAAATTGTGGGCTTAATTACTGTCATGAGCTGAGGACTACCTGTATATGTCTTTCATATTTTATTTTATTTACTTTATTTTTTTTATTTTAAAATCTACTTTTCTTTAATGCTTTATTAATTTGAGTCCTTTTACCATGGATATTAATATTTTTGCTGTAAACTGTAAGCCACTCTAAGAATTTGTCAAAACCAACATTGTATTAACTAAATAAATAAGAGCTTCTGGAGTGAGGGGGATTTTAAGCTAAGTAAATAAATGAGTAAATAAGTAAATGAAAGCAATTTTCAATGCCTTTGCAAAAAATATTAAATTTATGGGTTTCTCTCTGGTTTAATATAACATGAGACACAGATTAGAACTGCAAGAATCTCAGGATTTGGGTGTTCAATGGATAACTGTAGAGAGTAAGGAACGTGACCATGATGGGGAGATGTGTGAGCTGGGTTACCAAAGCAACAAGGGAAAAACATGGCTTAAGTTCAAAACAGACAGCATAGCATTTGTAAATGGGTCTGACAGTCACCTCCTTATGTTACTGAAGTATGCGAAGATAGAAGTCACTGAAGTATAAAAAGACAGAAGAAATGCTGTACAATCAGACTAACAGGTTTCTGTTGTTAAAGCCATTATGGAAAAAGCAGGTTTATCCTTTCCATGGAATTCTTGGTCGAATCTACCTAGCTGAGTTGACAGTAACTGAAAGAACAAACCCTGTGACAGGGACTCCAAGCTTGAAGTAACAAAGTTTAATGTCCTGACGCCTCATTCAGATGAGTTTGCTTTCTACTGGTGTTGCCCGAATTGAGAGGTGCTGGACAAGAGTTCCTCTGAGAGGCTTGTATTCTCTCCAGGAAATTCTCCATCATCCTCTCTTTCTCCTGTATGCTTCATCTTTCTCATTTCTTGTACCTATTTCTTATTTTTCCAAACATTCTCTCTCTGTATGTTCTTTCAATCCTATCCCAGAAGGGAAGGCTGAGAAGAGGACTGGACAAGGCAAAGCCTTTGATAGAATATTATTGTAAAGAAGGCTATAGTCCGGAATGAAGCCTATAGCCTTGAGTTCAAGTCTGAGACCTGTATCCAGTGGCTCTTCTTCAGAGATTATTTTGGTTGTGGCCATCTCAGTTCTGCCCTATCACTCATCCTAGATAGCTCTTCCAGCAATAAGGAAGTTGGTATCAGTGAAATCCCTCTGAAAACAAGGAAGAAAGAAGTTCTACAGATCAGCAGTGTTGTTACAAGTTGCTCATTCAGCTCTCAGCTTATTAAAGGTATCAATAGAATTTCCACTTTATGTGTTACAGCTTGCTAGAAAAAAACAGTATATCGACATTTTTTTTATGAGGGGACAAACCGCATTGTAAGATATCCTACACGAAATAGTCCATAATAGCTAGCTAGATATAGGTACATATGGATAGGTCAGCTTTACTTCTTGATTTGAGAAAGCAGAACTATTTAACTTGTTTTTTGCATCTGTCTTTACACAAAGGGAAAAAACAGACCAACCTACCAAAAATAGTGCCATAAAAAACAGAATAGAAACACAAGTTAAGATAGGCAAGAAAACGGTAAGTAAGCCCCTGTCCAGCCTAGACGAGTTCAAATCACCAGGACCAGATGGATTACACCCCAGGATTCTCAAGGAACTAGCAGATGTGATCTCAGAAACTTTGAACTATATTTTTCAAAGATCCTGGAGCACTGGGGAACTACCAGAGGACTGGAAAAGAGCTGATGTACTTCCCATCTTTAAAAAAGGAAAAAAAAATGGACCCAGGAAATTACAGATCTATCAGCCTGACCTCAATACCTGGGAAAATTCTGGAAAAGATAATCAAACAATGAATCAGCGAACACCTAGAGGCAAACAAAGTCATTACTAAAAGCCAACCTGGGTTTGTCAAAACCAGATCATGCCAGACAAACCTTATTGCATTCTTTGACCAAGTGACAAAATTAGCGGATCAGAGGAATGCTGTGGATATAATTTACTTGGACTTCAGTAAGGCATTTGATAAAGTAGATCACAACCTACTAATTAATAAGATAGAAAAATGTGGGTTAGACAGCATCACTACCAGATGGATCCGTAGCTGGCTGACTGGCCAAGCTCAGCATGTGGTCCTCAATGGAACCGCATCTACGTGGAAGAAAGTGTGTAATGGGGTGCTCCAGGGCTCTGTTCTGGGCCCAGTGCTCTTCAACATCTTCATCAACAATTTGGATAGACAGGGAAATCATCATATTTGCAGATGACACCAAGCTGGCAGGAATAGCCAACACTCCAGAAGACAGGTTAGGATACAGGAGGATCTGGACAGACTTGAACACTGGGCGCTATCTAACAAAATGAAATTCAATGGTGAAAAAAGTAAGGTTCTGCATTTGGGCAAGGGGAACCAAATATATAGGTATAGTATAGGGGGTACCTTGCTCAATAGTAGTAACTGTGAGAGGAACCTCAGAGTCCTAGTGGACAATCACTTAAATATGAGCCAGCAGTGTGCTGCAGCTGCCAAAAACACCAACACAGTACTTGGCTGCATTAACAGAGGAATAGAATCAAGATCATGTGAAGTATTAATACCACTTTACAATGCCTTGGTAAGGCCACACTTGGAATACTGCATCCAGTTTTGCCCATCATGATGTAAAAAAGATGTTGAGACTCTAGAAAGAGTACAGAGAAGAGCAACAAAGATGATTAGGGGACTGGAGGCTAAAACATATAAGGAATGGTTGCTGGAATTGGGTATGTCTAGTTTTTTTTTTTTTTTTTTTTTATTGAAGGTTTTATAAATTTTACAAAAAAACAAAAACAATACAAAACAAAAGACAACATATACAAAAAAGAAACTAAACATTACATATATATATAAAAAAAAAAACCTATCCCCCACCCCTCACAAAAACCCTCCCTTCCCCCCCCTGAGCTTCCCAGAGCAGAATATAGGCTTAATTAAAAATTAAGAAATAAAAATAAAAAATTAAATTAAAAAATTTATATTTATATATATATATATAAAAAAATATCTGTATATATATATAAAAATAAAACTTATAAAAAAGCTATGTGATATTTTTGTATACCCAATCTAAATTGTATAAATTTTATCCATTTGTCCCAAACAGCAAGAAACTTCTCTTGCATTTGTTGCTTTAAGAAAGCCAAAATCTTTGCCATTTCCGCCAGATAAGCTACTTTAAGAAACCATTCCTGCAATGTAGGCAAAGATTCCTTCTTCCAATATTGTCCTACTAACAGCCTAGCGGCTGTAATCAAATTTAACATCAATACAACCTCCTTTGTATCACAATCTATAACAATGCCTAACAAAAATAATTGCGGAGTAAATTTTACCCTCCTTCTAAAAATTCTCTGGATATTCCACCATATTTTGATCCAAAATGCTTTTATCTCTCTACATGACCACCAAATATGATAATAGGAAGCATCCTTATAACCACATCTCCAACATTTGGGTTGCACGTCAGGGTACATAAGAGACATTTTTTGTGGATCAAGGTGCCATCTATAAAACATTTTATAAAAATTCTCCCTAAGGTTCTGTGCTTGTGTAAATTTGACATTTCTCACCCAAATGGTTTCCCAAATGTCCAATGAGACTGGGACACCAAAATTCTGCGCCCATCTAATCATACCATCTTTAATTAATTCCGTTTCTGAGTCCATTTCAACTAATACCCCATAAATTCTCTTGATATGGGTTTGTCTTTGATCCTTGACTTGCTTAATAAGATTTCCATCTTCTCTAAGAAAACCCAATTAACAATCCACCTTCCATTTATCTACTAGTTGCCTATATTGAAACCAAGAATAAATAATATTTTCTTGCGCTAAATCTTCCCGTATTCTTAACTGCCAGTTTTGCCCATCCCATCTAAGTAACTGACTATAAGACACCATGTCCATTTTTACTCCTCTTTTTATTCCTTCTATCGCATGCCAAGGTATAGCCCATAATGGAACTTTAAAATCACTTTTATAATATTTTCTCCAAATCCTAAGTAAAGAAATTCTTAAAATATGAGATTTAAAGACCCAATCCATTTTTTTATTAAATATTAAATAGGCATGCCACCCATAAAGTAAATCCCATCCCTCTAAATGAAGTATCTCAGGATTTGTCAAATTTACCCAATCACTGATTAGTGTTAAGACCACCGCATCGTAATATAATTTCAAATTTGGTACCTTAAGTCCACCCCTCTCACGGAAGTCTTGCATACTTTTAAACTTAACCCTTGGCTTTTTCCCTGCCCAAATAAATTTATTAAGACCCTTCTGCCACTCACTTAAATTAATCTCATTTTTCAAAATCGGTAACATTTGACACAAAAAAAGAAACTTGGGTAGAATATTCATTTTTATCACTGCAATTCTTCCCATGAGGGATAATTGCAACTTCTCCCAATTCTTCAAGTCCTTCTGTACCCTGACCCACAACCTTTCATATTTATTTTTAAATAATTTTACATTAGAAACAGACAACATCACCCCCAAATATTTTACCTTATTAACAATCTCAAAACCCGTCAAGTTAGCCAAAATCTGCTTCTCCTGACTAGACATATTTTTAGGTAAGATTTTAGTCTTATTTACATTAATCTTGAAAACCGAAACCAAACCATAATGATGAATCAACTGTAATAAGTTTACTGCAGAATAATCAGGTTGCGACAAAGTAACAACCAAGTCATCCGCAAAAGCTCTCAACTTATATTCTTTTTTATTAACATAGATTCCTTTAATTTCCTGAGAGTCTCGAATTTTGATCAATAATATTTCCAATGTTAAAACAAACAACAATGGCGATAAAGGACACCCCTGTCTAGTACCTTTCTCTATTGTAAAAACCTCCGACAAAACTCCATTAACAATAAGTTGTGCCATTTGTTTTTGATATATTACCGTAAGAGCTTGTAATATCTTTTCGCCAAAATTCATTTCTTCCATTACTCTTAGCATAAAATGCCAATTCAATTGATCAAATGCTTTTTCAGCATCTAAAAATATGAGCCCTGCAGGAACTTGGTTGTTCTTGTCTAAATATTCTATATTCTAATAGATTAATAATTTGTCTAACATTATTTTTCATATACCTTCCTGTTATAAACCCTGATTGATCTTTATGCACAAGCTGATGCACCACCCTCATAAGCCTATTTACCAAGATTTTTACAAATATCTTATAATCCACATTTAAAAGAGATATAAGCCTATAATTTTTTGGTAAAGTAAGATCTTGATCCTCCTTTGGAATCAATGATATAAAAGCACTACGCCATGAAGGAGGAATCTCTAAACCCTGTAAGATACCATTATAAAGATCATTTAATGGTTGGATCATCTCCTCCATTAAAGCTTTATAATAAACAGCTGTTAACCCATCCGTACCCGGTGCTTTCCCTAGTTTCAATTGTTGAATTGCTGAGGCAATTTCCTCCTTAGTAATTAAGCCATTAATTTCATGTTTCTGATCCTCAGTCAGTTTAGGAAAACTTGCCTCAGCTAGATATTTATTTATATCTAGCAATTGCACATTAGTAGATTTGTATAACTTTTGATAATAATCCAAAAAAGATTTTTTAATCAATTCCTTCTGAGAAACTAATTTACCCTTATAATTTATTTTCTCTATTATTCTCTGTCTCTGTTTCTTTCTTAATTGATAAGCCAACCATCTCCCAGGCTTATTAGCATTACAAAATGTATTTTGTTTCATAAACAATAAATTGGTTTCCGCTTGATCTGCTATCAACATATTAAATTGTGACCTTAGTAACTTTACAGATTCTTTAATACTTTCATCAGAAGGATTTAGAATCAAGGCCCTTTCTTTTGATTTAATTTCATCTTCAAGTTCTCTACGTTTCTGCATCTGCTTCCGCTTATGACAATTATTCATTTTTATCAAAACACCACGCATAAATGCTTTACCTGCATCCCATACCATTGACATTGAAGTCCCATTATACATGTTCAAAGCAAAATAGTCCTTTAAACACTCCTTTAACTTTTGAACATTCTTCTCTTGTCTGAACAAATTTTCATTAACTCTCCAGGATCTCATTTCCTCTTTCTCTTGAATCAGCTCCATCCAAACTGGGCTATGATCCGTCAGTGATCTAGGAAAAATCTTTACATTCTTTACTTTATTATACAAATCCGTAGTAATCAAAAAAAGTCAATTCTTGAAAAAGATTGGTGTCTATCAGAAAAAAAAGTGAAATCTCTCTCCTCTTGATTACATTCCCGCCAATAATCCCTTAATTCCCAGTCTTCCTTCATATCAAAAAAATCTTTAGGTAACCTTGCTTGTTTAAGAAAAGGAGAGGAACCTTTCTTGTCCCTTTGTATATCTAAGACACCATTCCAATCACCCATTAATACCACTGATCTATAGTCAAGCAATGTTATTTTTTGATGTAACTGCTTATAAAATTGTTCCTGTTGTTGATTTGGAGCATAAAGTCCCACTATAAGTACTTTCTTACCATATATACCAAGTTCAATCATCACATATCTCCCCTGGGGATCTGATTCTACCAGACAAGCTGGTAGGTTTTGTTTAACATAGATAACAACTCCCCCTTTCTTCCCAGGAGCAGAAGATATAAAATGAGATCCCAAACGAGCATTGACTAAATATTTCTGATCTTTAAGTAAAATATGAGTTTCCTGTAAGCAAATAACATCATTGGTATGTTGCTTCAAATAATAAAAGATTTTTTTTCCGTTTCTGAGGAGAATTCAATCCATTAACATTCCAGGTCAAAAACTTTGCCATCTCCCTTGGCACGCAGCCTGGAGAAGACACCATCAAGATCTGAAAGAGCTGCATGTGTTGCATAACTCTTGGGTCTTGCTCCTCCCACCGGCGGTGATGCACTTCCAGAAGAATTCTCTTTGGGCTCTTTTTTACGTTGCTCCTTCTCTTTACGCTTATAAGCTGCACGAGTCATCCTCTGCTCTTTAACCTCCATCTGGCGTTGCCTTTCAGCTTGTATCAGTCCAGCGGAAACCAAACCTAATGCCTCAGATTGCTGCTCGACTTCCTTGCCACTCGGAGATTTCTGACCAGATGGAGTTGAGCCTGCACCCAGGACCGAAGTATAAAACTCTCTAACTTTGTCAACTGTATTCAATCTATAGCGTGTTCCCGCATGGCTCAAAACAATACCCATCGGAATTTCCCATCTAAATGGCATCAATCTAGCTTTGAGCTCATTGGTTAAAAAAGCGAAGTCTTTCCTGCTTCTTAAAATTTTGGATGGGATTTCCTTTAGAATGATAACATCTTGGGCAGCAATCTGAAATCTTTTGTTTTAAAAGGCTTGTATAATCTCATTCCGCAGGGACTTCTTTGTAAAATAAATCACCACATCTCTAGGCAAATTCTTCTGCTTAGCAATCCAGGAGTTAAGTCTATAAATTTTTTCCACTTCTCTATGTAATTCTCCTTTATCCATATCCAAGGCCACTGCCAGATCAGTATGGACCACCTCCACCAAATCTTGATTCATATCTTCCTTGAGGCCTCTAATCCTCAGGGCATACTCCATCTGTCTGTACTGAAACATCAAAATATCTTCTTGTGAGGACTCCACCTTCCTTTCCACATCTTGAATTTTATCATCAAAGGAATCAACTTTGTTTTCCACTTCCTCAAGCCTTGCATCGAGCTTAACCACCACAGTAGCCAAGCCTGAAAATGCTGCAAGTATATCTTGTCGTAAATCATTATTATTTTCTTGCAATTTAGTCTTTATCCCCGTTATCTCTTCTTTAAGATCAGATTTAATTTCTGATTTAATCTGTGAGGCAAATTGCTTCATTTCCTCTCTCATTTGAACTACAATCTCTCCCATTATGCCTCTGACCTCTTGTGCTGAAAGTCCAGGCAAAGGGGGGGAGGGTGGTGGCTGAGCCGGTGGTACATGTTTAGATTGTTGTTGTAATTGTGCAGTGGAAGTTATAGGAGAAGAAACAACCTTAGGTATTGAAGCAGGCTGCTGTCTCTTTGAAGCCATTTTAAAAAGCGCAGTTCTCACTTCCCTTTCCCCTCCACCCAAGAAGGGAGGAGGAAAGAAAAAGAAAAAGAATTTAAAAAGAGACAAACTATAGTCCTTGAAAATCCAGAGAAAATCCAAAGAATAAAAGATAAAAGAGCAAAAAATTCAAAAGAAAAAATTCTAAGCCAAAAGCAAAAGCAAAAGCCAATCCTTAAAAAGGGAAAGTAAAACAAAAGGTAAAGGAAAAAAAAACTCCGACACTTTCAAAACGCCATCTTAAATCCTTTCACTAATATAACAAAGAAAAGGAGGAAAAATAGTAAAAATCAAATAATAAAAAAAAATAAACACCTAAAATATATAACAAAAATCCTTTAAACTGCTCCGTCCGTTTAAAAATTACTCACCAAAATACTATAAACACGGAGATAGAAGCGGCGGTTTCTTTTGCTTCCTAGGAAGCAAAAACAGCTGGGAGGCGGAGATCAGCAGGAGCTCTGAAGGAACACTCCTTTCACCCCCTCTAGAAATAAATCCAGAGGGGGTTTAGGGGTTCTACCTCTATTCCTGCATTCTCTGTCCCTTCCCTTTGCCCGGGAAGGGAATTCCGAGCCGCGGGCCAGCTAATGCGCGCTGTGCTCCGCGGCTCTGACACTTCCCCAGCTGGACGGCTAAAAAATAGCCGCCATCGCCGTCGCCTCATACCGGAAGCTCCCCGGGTATGTCTAGTTTAACAAAGAGAAGGACGAGGAGGAACATAATAGCAATGTTCCAATATCTCAGGGGCTGCCACAAAGAAGAGGGAGTCAAGCTATTTTCCAAGGTGCCTGAAGGCAGGACAAGAAGCAATGGATGGAAACTAACCAAAGAGAGAAGCAACCTGGAACTAAGGAGAAACTTCCTGACAGTTAGAACAATTAACCAATGGAACAACCTGCCTCCAGAACTGGTGAATGCTCTAACACTGGAAGTTTTTAAGAAGAGACTGGACAGCCATTTGTCTGAAATGGTATAGTGTTTCCTGTCTGAGCAGAGGGTTGGACTAGATGACCTCCAAGGTCCCTTCCAACTTTATTATTATTATTATTATTTAATAGTAATCCTACTTGTCATTTATATAATTTGGAACTCCCTTGAGAGTTTCCTTGAAGCCAAAAGTTGAAGTGAAAAACTAATACTCACAAACAAATTGCTAATACTGAACTAACAGGTGGAAATGTCATTTCCCCCATACAAATGGTTTCTAGAATGGAAAGTTAGATGTTAGGGAGAAGAATTACAGGTCAGTTTTCTTGATTTATTAATCTCAATTCCTCTCTCCCCCTTTTTTTTAATTGCAAAGCAAAAGAAATAAATGGAAAAGTACACCTTGGAGTTTTTGTGGGGGTTTTTAAAGCAATAATAATAATAATAATAATAATAATAATAATAATAATAATAATAATAATAATAATAATAAATGGATATATCTAATGTTAGCAAACACTAAACATTTTAAGATCCATATTTGGTACTTCTATCCAGAATTAGTTATATAGAAACTAATTTGTAGAGTGATTCATTTGTATTTACTCCCTATTTGGCCATTTTTGAAGAGTTTCTTTCTTTCTGAAAGAAAGAGCAAGAACAAGAACTGTTTCCTGACATGTAAGATGCAGCATGGCTACGAAATGGATCTACAGACAATTGCATTTAAAAGACTGAAGTGTTTTATCTTCTGGTAGATTCACTCTCAGAATGAGCTAATCCTGGGATGCTGAATTAGTGCATCCTAGAGAAGAAACAAACCAGATATTCTGAGAAACATCAGAATCTTCTACTATCCAGAACAACATCTGTATACATTAGAATTATATAATTTTGAAAGCTTTGTAATAAAGCTAATACACACTTCTTTGATTTAGTTTGTGAGACCGCTCCTCTGTCCTTTGTGGCTTGTCCTTTGTGGTAAATGTCAATGGAGATTCTCAGTCATCCAAGTATAGTTATCTCAAAGGTGTTTTTTTTTTTTTTTTTTAAGGAGGCAACTGGACTTTCTTGTTTTTCCTTTGAAGACGTTTCGCTTTTTATCCAAGAAGCTTCTTCAGCTCTGACTGGATGGTGGGGAGTGGAAGGAAGGATTTACAGCATGTTGCTTGCAGACAACTGATCATTTGCATTCTTTTAGGGCAGTGGTTCTCAACCTTTTTAATGCCGCAACCCCCAACCGGTTGTAAGTCGAGGACTACTCAACCAGTCGTAAGTCAAGGACTACTCAACTGGTGCAGCACCGTTTGCAGAATGGGACTTTTGGCGGGCTCAGCAGGGCAGAGACAGCCTTGACAATTCCTATTGGCTTTTGAAAGCCAATAGAATTAGACTCTATTCAAGAGAGTCTATTCTATTGGCTTTCAAAAGCCAATAGAATAAAAGGGAGCAGCACAGCTAAGGAAAAGGGGGAAAAAAAGGCGGACTGCATTGTTTGGCGACCCCCGTGAAATGGTCATTCGACCCCAAATGGGGTCCTGACCCATAGGTTGAGAACCACTATTTTAGGGAGTCATTGGGACCATTTGGAGATTTATCTGTGTCCTCAGGGTCACCTGAATAGTGCAAATGTGTGTTGAGCCTTCTGGGCTGCAAGGTGTTTTTTCTGCCCTGTGTCCCTTCACTGTTGAAGACAGGTGCAGGCTATTTGGGATGAGTCTGTGCTGTCTGCATCTCAAACTGAAGCACAAATGGTTCCTGTTGTGGCTTGCTAATTTTTTTTTAAGTCATTCTGCTGAAATTGATGAGAATATCGTGACTGAATTGACTAACTGGCAGAGATGATAGGTTACTTATCCAAAAGTGACTAGTATGCTGCCGTTTTATTTTGTGTGTGTGTGTGTGTGTGTTTTAAAAACGATTCTTTAATTTGATTCGAAGAATTGCTTTCTATCCTTTCTTCAAAAAGGCCAAGGATTTTATTCTGATGGCTGTGGAAAGATGTCCCTGCACTTGAAGGTCCTTGACTTTTATTCTGCAATCATCTCTCCAGAAGTCTGCAGCATCCATGGCTTCCACTATTTCAATGAAATCATCAAAGAGGACAACTCAACGGGGAAAATCCTTCTGTGGGTGTTTTCAGATCGAAAAGTGGAACCAGCCAGAAAGCTTGTAGGTTGATCAGAATACATGAAGTAGCAAACTCACCATTTTGCAGTGACAAGGCAGAAGGAAAAGCAGAAAGAAAATAACATACCTGGGGGGGCGGGAGGTAGAAGAAACATTCAGGAAATGGAAGGTAGATTTCACTGTTGAAATAGGCTGAAGATTATCCAGACATGATCTCATCTTGATACAGCACCTAGAGCAGTGTTTCTCAACCTTGACAATTTTAAGGCATGTGGACTTCAACTCCCAGAATTCCACAGCCAGCATTGCTGGCTGTGGAATTCTGGGAGTTGAAGTCCACATGCCTTAAAATTGTCAAGGTTGAGAAACACTGACCTAGAGAGAAACAATGTGAGACCAGAGTATCTTCTTAGTACAGGACATGGTCATGTTCTAATGAAGTTTCTTGTATTTTCTACCCATGTTGCAGGATATTTCTTAATATTGTCCCATACACACACGTATCATCTCACAGGGTAAGGAAGCTGGAAATATATAAATTTTGCCAAGCAAGGAGGCTTGTTTCTCAAGGAACATGATTATACCCCCAGAGCATCACTCCCTGTTGACATGAATATTTGGCATCATTAGCATTTGTGAGAATGCAGTAGTCATAACCAGCAATTTGTTACAACTGCAGCCAAAAAGTTTTTCAACTTAGTGATTGCAACATTAGGGTTCACTCAGTATGAATTATGGATACATCGGGAGAAGTGGATGAAAAATCCAAATGGAATAAGCGAAAAGTAGGTATTTCAGCTTGATTCTACTTCAGCCACCATATTTACTACTGTACAATAGAAGCTGAGTATGGTAGATGATATAAGCAAAAGGTTTTTTTTTTTTTTAGTCTGCAATCTTGCCAGTCAGGTGGCATTCTTTTTTACTGCAGTTATTGATATCAACAATGGCTATTAGTGAAACAACTTTGCAACATTGCAATTATTTTATTAACAATACCACACTGTGGTTCTTAAAACATGTACAGAAGTCAGTTATTCTTTTACTTGCACACCAAACATCTAGGAATATAGCTGATATTTTTCTTCTTCTGAACTGAATTCCATTATATGCTGGCTGAGAATGCAGCAACTGCGTGATTTAAAATTTGGAAAGCACATGCTTTCCGACAATATAAGCATTTAAATTACAATAAAAAAGAGAAGAGTTACTAAGTAAATTATTAATTACTATACTCATTTCTTAATCTGATGTAACACAAAATACTAATTATTAAGTTTCTGTAGGCATTTCTTCCTTAGACTCCATAATTACGATTGCTCTTGAAGTAATCTGGTTTGGAGGAACATGAAATGCATTTGATTTTTCTGAAAAACTTCCATTTCAGTCCCTCGATGCCTACAAAACATCTTTTGGAAATTCTTTTGAAACAAAGGATGCTAAAGTTTAAAGTTAATTTGGAGATTCTGATACCATAGAATCTCAGAGGAAGGCAGAAGCTCTGTTTAATTGCAGAAAATAAATAACTATGTGTATGAATATATGTTTAGGGTGACTAACCCCCCTCCCCCTGTTTCTTGAGAAGTTCCATTTTCCCCAACAGATCTGATCAGCAATTAAGAACAGAATGTGTTCTGTGGCCATGGTTATGCAATGAAGGGCGTGAAACATATACAGGCAATATAGACCTATTTTAAACTTTGAAGCACAGGGCCCCCATCAACAGCTGTGACTAACAGAGATGTTATGCTTATTAACTGCACCAGACACAGAAGCTCACACTACTGAGATCATCAGAACACAGCCATAGCCAGGGAATATCATCCCACGGCCATGGAAACAAATTATTGGGAGATTGGGCAAAGTCAGCCATCTGCAAATGTAAGGAGCAAAATAGCCCACAGCCACACTGTCATCATTTCCAGCCAAAGAGAAAAAGAAGAAGAAAACAGGTAGGCGTGAAGCTCAGTGCAAGGCTTTGAGAAAGCCGTGTAGTTCTCAGAAGGACCCAGGTGGAATGCTATCTTTGCTTCTTGACAAATTGAAGCCAAAAATAACCCTTAATGAGAAGCTTACTGGGATGGGCGAGCAGGAGGGAAAACTTGAGATAGGTAGGTGTGTGACATCAATGCAAACTGAGGCAAATCCTTCTACAATGGCAGAGCACAGTTG
This sequence comes from Crotalus tigris, assembly GCF_016545835.1. Classification (NCBI taxonomy): domain Eukaryota; kingdom Metazoa; phylum Chordata; class Lepidosauria; order Squamata; family Viperidae; genus Crotalus; species Crotalus tigris. The sequence goes on along the minus strand of NW_024096997.1, from coordinate 114,869 downwards.
CATAAGTGCCAGTGTCCTGTCGCTTCAAAGTCTCTCTAGCCTGAAGTATATCTTATACCTTCTTTTTCAAAGCTATAATTATGCTGTCCTGAAGGTTCAGACAGCAGTCTCCTTGTGTATTTGATCATGCTCATACTTTCTCTTCCTGGAAGGGAAAAGGGATGAGATCTCTGCCCCCAGAACCTAGAATAACAAAGGGAAGTTAAAATAGTGTTTTTGATTCAAGCTGGCACTCCTTGGATCGATCCAGATCATGCCTCCCACTTCTTTCTTTAGAACTTACTCAGTATAAATTTAAAATAATGAGTCAGGTTTTGAAAGCTCAGAATTAAAGACCCATCAAAGTACGTATTTCAGCACTAAATGAATCTTAGGGTAGTTCTATTCGTAGAGGTAATATATTATTAGGGGACTGGAGGCTAAAACATAAGGAATGGTTGCTGGAATTGGGTATGTCTAGTTTAACGAAGAGAAGGACGAGGGGGGACATGATAGCAGTGTTCCAATATCTCAGGGGCTACCGCAAACAAGAGGGAATCAAGCTATTTTCCAAGGTGCCTGAAGGCAGGACAAGAAGCAATGGAGCAACCAAAGAGAGAAGCAACCTAGAACTAAGGAGAAACTTCCTGATAGTTAGAACAATTAACCAGTGGAACAACCTGCCTCCAGAAGCGGTAACACTGCTCCAACACTGGAAGTTTTTAAGAAGAAACTGGACAGCCATTTGTCCGAAATAGTATGAGCAGGGGGTTGTACTACATGACCTCCAAGGTCCCTTCCAACATTATTATTATTATTATTATTATTATTATTATTATTATTATTATTATTATTATCATCATCATCATCATCGTCATCATCATCATCATCATCTTTGGGGCCCCAACTGTACCAAGCACAGAAGGAAACCAATTTGTTCATTCCAGAATTTCATTCTGCCGTGTTTATTTTCTAGAGCTGCTGCTGATGAAGTAAATATGGATACATCATTGTTTTCCAACAGCAGTTCTGGATGTCATGTAATATCTCTGTATCTGGTATGGGTTGAATATTTTGTATTATTTGAACTGTATCTTTAGCAGAGATCATGCCTGCTGTTTGTTTATATTTTGATCAAATGATGAATTTAGTGTTAAAGTGTTTATTTGCCCTCTGGAATTCTCTCTAGAGCTGGCTAATCTTTCTAGTCTGAGTTTCATAAACTCAGCAACAAGTCTCAAGTAGTCTTCATTAGCATAAGAATTCATGCCTCAGTCTTAAAAATACAATGTATTATTTCTGCAAAGTGAATTCAAAAGTCCACTTAAGGGGAGCTGGGACAATTCCTCAATCACACGTTCCAAACTCCAATTACTTGTAGTCTGAAACTTGATAACATGATAACAAATACAGGAGCACCATTATTAGGTGTCTGATTGCAGAGTTAATAAAAAAAAGTTACAAACTTTGGATTACTTTATTATGATGATCAAGAAGCAGGAGGGGCCATCCTGAAATGTTTTGTACTGAATACAAGATAGCTTGTTCAGTTTGGGTCCTAGGTCTTCAATCTGACAACAAAATGACTTATGCCAATTCTGCTTCTAGGGAACATGCTAAAATTGCTTTTATTGGAATGAATAGGCCTGGACTTTGCAGTCACACAAACACCTGTTGTTTGAAGTGGGTATACAGTTTATCTTGCTGAAGTCAGGTAGATTGAGCTGAATGAAGGAGCAGTATTGGAAACTGGATACAAACAGATGTTACATTTCTAAAGGAAAAAAGCTTATGCTTAGGAAGCTGCATTTTAAAAATCCAAATCAGAATAATTTATGTTTCAAAACAAAAGCAGGATTCAAGATATTTAAAACAAACAGTCTGGAACAATTTATGTTAGACATCATATATCCCAAAGGAAGATGCATACAAAGACTCTATATGTTGAAAACCTAAACAGTTTAAATTTATTCTGTTGATTTATTTTAACAAACAAAAATGACCATCTGACAAGAATTTCCAAAATGGCAATAAACCCTACTGCCAGTTTTTGACAATTATGGTTAAAGTGGACTCTGGGGCTGCCCAAGAGCAGCTGCCCACCCCATGTTAGGAGGATTTTCTGCTTCAGGTGCCAAAATAATTTGCCATTGCTTGAGTATCTTGCAATTTGACCAAGAGATGTCATTTGCTGCTTTGCTTAAAGCAATAAAATGTGTAGACAGCACACATTGATTGCTAGCAGTCACAGCTCAGTAAGCAAAATATGGAAACATTTTGGGCTAGGTAGAATTATCTTTCATAGACTGCTACTTCAGTTTAAGAGCGCCTCTTGCTCCTTGTATGGAGACCTGGGACAAGATTTGGTGAGTCAGCCTTGGGTAATTGCTACCTACCACATTTCTAAGGCAGGGAGATAAAAAGCAGCAGAATAATAAGTAAAGATAGGTATATTTAGGTAACTTTATCTAAAGAAAGATATTCACTTTGTTGGGATCTGGGCAGAAGAGATGATACTTAATCAAACTTCACCATAGTTTTCTAAGACATTCAGCGCGATCACGAAACATCGGAACCACCTTATCTACCTATCCAGCTCAACGTAGAATTCCATGCATTCCATTTTGTGCCATACTCATGGCGTATACAAAGTGACATTGTGTACATTATCAAATCATCATGCCAATGACATGAATTATGTCATCTGCAGCCATCATACTACGCAGATGTCACAAATTGCATAATCAACGCAATGATGCACACAATGTTATTATGGGTTCAGCTGAAGGCCTAGGGCTGTACCATGATTCAGTTATGAAGAGATGTTGTTGTTGATCCAACATAAGCTGAACAAAGACTTTTTTTGGTAGGGGAACTAAAAGATGCTACTGTCAAGGTTCTGACAGACAGAGACAAATAAACCAGAACTCTGAGGCTTGCAAATTCCTCAAAGAACATATTTATTAGTTACAAAGTATCAGCACGTCAAAAGTGAAACCAAGTCTGAAGACACAGGTAACAATTCCCTAATACAAAGTTAAGAAAACCCATCCCTAAGGTTTTGCAAGCAACTATGTTCCCCAATAAATCTTCTTTCACAAAACACCCAGCCTGCAGTCTCGGGAGCAGCTGATGACCTTGGTTCCCACAGATATTTAGACTAGTGAAGCACCTGGCAAAACCCCTCCCTCCGTTCTATGTGTCAGCCGAAAATGAGTAGGAAAAATGGCTGCAGCCATGCTCATTTTTAGAGTTGAGAACTAGTTTTATTGTTAAAGGAAAGCTACATATATTCATTATCCTGAATGCTCATTTTCTTCCTGCCCTTTCATGTTTTAATACAGTGGCAAGCAGATTAGGAGAGCTTTTGGGCTTTATTATTGTTGAATAAGGAAATCAATGTAGTTAAAAAATGTAATTTTGAAAAGAGCCCCAAACAAAACAATCAAGACAGACAGTCCCTTCTATCAACTTTCAACATTGTAAAATTATAACACAATGACTGTGTGCTTTTTGAAAGCTTAATACAAACATTCCAGGTTAAGTATTTTCATAAGTTACCTTTGTGTCACACAGGAATGAATAATTATATCTTTGCTCATGTTACTCAATGGTCTTCTGGCATTTGTTGTATCGTTAGAAGAATGGGACATACAATTTAAAAGCAAAAGTTATTTAAAAAATTGATATTTGCTCATTAATAACCATTTAAAATGTGACAGGGTGTAATAGTTTTTGACCTTCTTTGTGCCTCTTTGCTCTATAATAGTTGTGAAATTATTAGGGATTGACAGCTCTAAATAAAATTAAAATAATGGAATTTGGCAACTCAGTAGTCCTCATTCTTTTTTTTTCATCAAAAAATTGGTGATGTCAAGCAAAAATAATTACACGCTGCAGATTGTGTCAGTTATATTTTTTTTTCTTTAAAAAAAACGAAGGACTGAAGTGAAGTTAGATTCCAACTAAAATACAATTCATATTCAGAAATGATTGTTTATATTGTGCCACTGTTTCAACCATTTAAAGCATATGATGTCCTCACAGAATTCATACCTATTCTTGGCACTAAAAAATTGGGCTTATTTGGTATATCATAGTCATTTCTTAACCTTAGTCTCATATACACATAATGTAGAAAAGACAGATTTCATAGTACAATCACAATATATTTTATTTTTCAGAGAAATTGATATTGTTCTTAGGTCAAAATATAAAGGCTCATAGCAAAAGAATAAGGAAGCATTTGGAAGAAAATGGCAATCAATTCAAACATTTAATAATATTTATTCAATACATTATCTAAATTGCACCCTCTGTGCTGCTAATATAGATGCTAGATGGCATGGAAAGATCCAAGTTCTAATTTTTCCTTAGTGACTTTGGAACAAGTATTCTCTTTCAGTCCTAGAACAGGAAGTCAAAAATCTTTTATTTACTAACGTGCACCAGATCACCATAGTAGATTAGGGTCCACAGTTTTCAAAGAAGTGCAGTGAACTGAATACATGGGCACACACACATACACAAAGTAGGTCCACTCAAGAGAGAAGATGGCAGGGAAATAACAGGCAACAGGGAGAAAGCAGAGCTGCTTAACTCATACTTTACATCAGTCTTTACTTAAAAAGAAACCATAGCCCAACATACAAAAAAAAAAAAAAAAACCACTGCAAAAGACATACTAGAAACAAAAATTAAAATAAGCAAGAAAATGGTAAGAGAACACTTATCCAACCTTGACAAATATAAATCACCAGGTCTGACAGATTACATCCCAGAGTTCTGAAGGAACTGGCAGGTGTTATCTCAGAATCATTGCACCACATATTTCAAAAATCCTGGACCACCGTAGAAGTACTTGAGGATTGGAAAAGGGCTGATGTAGTTCCCATCTTCAAGAAAGGAAAAAAAGGGACCCAGGAAACTACAGACCAATCAGTTTAACATCAATACCTGGGAAGATCCTAGAAAAGATAATCAAAAAATAGATCTGAAAACAACTAGAAGCAAACAAAGTTATAACCCAGCATGGGTTTGTTAAAAACAAATCATCCCAAACCAATTTTATTTCATTCTTCAACAAAGTGACTAAACTAATAGACCAGCAAAACACTTGTGGATGTGTATACTTAGACTTCAATAAGGCATTTGATAAAGTAGACCACAACCTACTCCTTGGTAAGCTAGAAAAAGACAACATCACCACCAGATAGATCTGTAGCTGGCTGGCAAACTGTACTCAATGAGTAGTCCTCAACGGCACTACACCCACATGGAGAGAAGTAAGCAGTGGGGTACCACAACATTCTGTCCTAGGCCCAGTACTCTTCAATATCTTCATCAATGACTTAGATGAGTGAATTGAAGGGGAACTCATCAAATTTGCAGATGACACCAAACTGACAGGAGTAGCCAACACCCCAGAAGACAAACTCAGGATCCAAAAAGATCTTGACAAACTTGAACAATGGGCCCATCCAATAAAATGAGTTTCAATGTGGAGAAAAGCAAAGTTTTACATTTAGGCAGGAAAAATCAAAAGTAAAAGTACAGATTGGGTGAGACCTGGCTTAAAAACAGTAACTGTGAGAGGCTCCTTGGAGTTCTAGTGGATGATCACTGACTATGAGCCAGCAGTGTGCAGCAGCAGCCAAAAAAGCTAACACAATCCTGGGTTGTATAAACAGAGGCATAGAATCAAGATCACGCAGGTATTAGTACCACTTTATAAAAACCTAGTAAGACCACACTTGGAATACCGCAGCCAATTTTGGTCACCACATCACAAAAAAGAACTTGAGAGTTTGGAAAAAATTCAGAGAAGAGCAGCTAAGATGATCAAAGGCCTGGAAACTAAAACATATGAAGAACAGTTGCAGGACTTGGGTCTGGCTAGTCTAAAGAAAAGAAGAAATAGGGGAGAGATAATAGCAGTATTCCAGTATTTGAGGGGCTGCCACAAAGATGAAGGGGTCACGTTATTCTCCAAAGCACCAGAGGGCAGGACCAGAAGCAATGGTTGGAAACTGACCAAAGAGAGAAGCAACCTGGAATTAAAGAGAAACTTCCAAATATTGAGGACAATTAACCAGTGGAATAGCTTGCCCCCCAAAATCGTAGGCACTACCTCACTGGAGATTTTTAAAAAGAGGCTAGACAGTCACTTGTCTGACATGGTATAGGTTCTGCTGCTTGAGTATGGAGCTGGACTATAAGACCTCCAAGATCCCTTCCAGCTCTATTCTATTCTAGAAACATATTGAGGGGGAAGGGAAATGCACTTCAAGTTCATCTTCTGTTCCTTCTTCATGCTTGCATGTGTCATAATGATCAAAGTTTAAAGTTCCCCTGAATAGCTACGTAGCCTCCATTCCTTGTTTCTTCTGTCTTTTTCCATACATCCACTAACTTCTAAATTTGCTAGAAGGGACAGATGACATGGTAAGTTAAAAAAAAAAAAAATCTTACCTCATAAGAGTCAGACAATGAAGCCTTTTGAGTGTGTTGCGAACATTCCTGAGAGCAAGAATGTGATCTGAGGAAGGATTGGTGAAAGTTTTTGTAAATGTGACAGAAAGATTTATTGATAGAAAATATGTTATAGGGGTAGACAAAGCCCAGCATTTAGTTAGCTACATCCTATCAGGAGGCCAATCAAAAGAACACATGCTCTGTCCATGTGTGTCTCAGAAAAGAAGCTAGCAGGAAGATCAGAAATTTCTAAGCATAAAACAGGCAGAATGATTGACAGGGTATAAAACATACATCCGTAATCCTGTATCTATCTGTCTACAGTAGTCAGTAGGTCATAAGATCCTGAAGAACTAGTGGCATTGGATTTCCATTTCCAACAACAGGGACATCTTCAGAATTAGTGAGGGAAAGCTAGGAATAAAGGAAGAAATATTGGACTAAATAGGCTAACACATTTAGCATGTATGATAACAGTGTGATATATTTATTTATTTGCTGAATTTATATAGTGCTGTCCATCTCCTGCACATGACACTGGGCAGTGTACAAAATTAAAACACAAAGCTAAACAATCATCATAGTTCAAACACAATGATTAAAAAAAACAGCTCAAACCATTGTTAAAACGGAGAAGCCTCAATCACATTTAAACTGTAAACTTACACTGGAAAAGATCTATGAAGTCAAAGAAGAAATATATACTACAATAAAAAAGTTTACTACAGAATTAAGAGCCAGAACTTCTACTTTAAACCTCAAAACTGATTATCAGACTACACCTGACTATTATACAAAACAGATTATACAAGAAAAGGACTTAACTGAGAATAAAGAGAAATTTACCTTGCCTTACAAGCAGTCCAATTATGGCTTTGAGGACCAGAAAAAGCAAAGACTGAGTTTTGAATTTTTGAAGCAACGAGGCGTTATGGATAAGAGAAACAGAGGGCCAATGCAGAGGCTAAGATGGTTTTCACCGAATCAAATGACACTACAAGCAATAAAAAGAGATTTATCAGCTGGAGGGGAAGCTCTGCTATGGAAACCTGCCTGGCATAAGACGAAGGCTCGAATAAGATTGAAAAATGAAATTTAAAATTTCATGCATTGGATTAAAGGCAATCTAGAATTATGGACTGATTTAAGGATTAAGATTATGAGTTAGAAGTAAAGAGATGTTTCAGACTTGGATTGAATTAATAATTAATTGAATGTTAATCAAATAAGATGACTTGTTTGTTTTAGAACATGGATGTTATTAGCTATGACAACTAACTGGATGAAATTTGAATTCCATTCAATGGATTAAAATGATTTAAAGTCTGATATTATTCTGTCAGCTTGAAGAGATTGATTAATTGATGGATTAGATATGTAGAGAAAAGATAGATAGATAGATAGATAGATAGATAGATAGATAGATAGATAGATAGATAGATAGATTTAGATGTTTATAGGATAGATCAATATTTTTGCTTAAAAATGAGATATTTTTTATATAATGGATTAAAGGTAATTTAGAATACTAAGAATGTATTTTTTAGAATGATAGGTTTATTTGTATGAAAATTATTATGTAATGGAAAGAAGAAAATTGAAGAGATGTTTTAGATTTGGATTGAATTAATAATTAATTGAGTTAATTTTAATAAGATGATGTGTTTGTTTGATGACATGGATGTTATTAGTTATGATAATTAACTGGATGAAATTTGAATTTTGTCTAATGGATTGAAATGATTTAAGGTCTGATACTATTTTGTCAGCTTAAAGAGAATGATTAATTGATGGATTAGATAGGTATAGGTTAGATTAATATTTTATTTTAAATAGGGGAGATTAGTGGAAGAAGAAATAAAACTTATGATAAAATTAAGGAACTAGAATATATTTGGAAGGGATACCTGAACTGATAATGTTTTTATTTAAAGTTAATTTGATTACGGTATTGTAAATTTATAAAGTCTTAAATCAGGTCTAGGTTAAATAAATTTAAGCTAGAATTGGATATTTTAAATATACTATGCTATTGGAGGGGAAAAAAAGAGGGAACACTTGATGTATTGATTGAACTATGTATATATGTTTTGTTCTAGGATGTTTGATTACCCCAGTACCATGGTGTGTCCTGAATACTTTGTCTTAAGAATTAAAAAACCAATACAATTTGTCCCCCCCCAAAAAAAAAACAGGTTAAAAACAGCTTAACCATGCAGTAACAACAACACCAAAAAAAAAAAAAAAAACCAGGGGAAAGTACATTCTAAACTTATACACAAAGCAACCATTTAACAGGCTCCACATTTCCCTGGGATCCCCAGGCCCAATGGAAAAACCAGGTTTTTGGGGGGCTTCCTAAAAGCAAATGGGATGATAGCAATAGCACTTAGACTTATATACTGCTTTATAGTGCTTTATGGCCCTCTCTAAATTGATTACAGAATCAGCATATTGCCCCCAACAATCTGGGTAGTCGTTTTTCCAACCTTGGAAGGATGGAAGGCTGAGTCAACCCTGAGCCAGTCAGGATCGAACTGCTGGCAGTGGAATGCAGAATTAGCCTGCAATACTGCATTCTAACCACTGTGCTACTAGGGCTCTTCTGATCCTATACAAGTCTATCCAGAATTCAAGAAGTGCAGCTCTTGAGTTGAATGGGATGTAATTCTTGTTAAGTACATAGATGATTGTTGGAGGCATTCTCCTCAGTGGTTTTAAGAGGAATTTTCTCATCCATTCCTTAAGGAAATCCACAACCAACTAGAGATGTAGGAAAAAGTGTAATAATATAGTTTGTAGCAATAGTTTCCTAAAATTAGCCTGGAAAAAAAGGTACTCTACATGTTATATTTTTACTGGCACATTCTTCTTCATGCTTACTTAGATGAGAGTAAATTCTATTGAACATAAATGTAAATTATTTCTTGAATCAATTCTTGTATCACGTATGATGGTGCCACACACAACTTGTCCATTTTCTACTTAACATATAGAAGAACCAATAGAAATAATAGAACGTAAGTGTTTTTTTTAATAAAGGGACCCAGATATCTTTTACAATTTTTTGGGGGGGGGGATTTTGGAATGTAGCAAGTGAAATCGGATGATTTCTCCAAATCTGTCTGGAATCTCCCAACAAATTTTCAACACAGGACTGTTCTTCATAATGACAATTGTGGTGCCATTAAAAAGCCTCATACAGGGAATTTCCTGTTACTACTCTTTTCCCTTGGAGTTCAGTGGAAACTTAAAGAATCAGGGAGGCTGCAAACTATGAATGATGGTTGAACAGATATAAACACTGGGCATTCATGTATATCCTTCACCCATTATTTAAGTCTAAGAGCCACAATTCCTCCCTGAAATTAAAACCAAAATGCTGTTTTTCTTCTGAATGACTTTCTGAAGCAAATACTTTTTTCAGCAAATTAAATGAGAATGGCTAGAAATAAATTCAAATAATTGTCTGTCTTTGCCAGACATTAAGGCTGGATTGTTAGGCAAAAATTCCAAAACCTGCAACTGAGAGGGAACCTGAATTCAGCACCAGACATATTTAAAAAAACAAATAAATAAAATAACACCCCAAATCTAGTTCCCTTCCTTTCACTAGAGATTATTTTTTAAAAACATGACCCTAAGGGGAACATGCATACCAGTCAAATATCTGACCTCTCCCACCTTCTCTAAGTTGAGGATGGACCTACTTCAGGTGTGGCATAACATATTATCCACTTTCTTGCTAGATAGATACACAACTTCCCCTCCCTCATTCCCAGAATGGACTTGTCTATACAGTGCATGAGAAATCAAAATCAGTGACTAATGTTACTGTAATTTTTACAAGGATCTAAGCAGTGGTGGGATTCAAATATGTGAACAACCGGCTCTCTGTGTGGATGCTGTTTCCAGAAGTCCATTCTGGGTTTGGGGAACAAAAAATTAGCTACTGGATAATGTTCAACTGTAACCTTTACTAAAAAGGAAAAGGATTCTTCTTCAAATATTGCTAAAATGGAGAAGCCTCAATCACATTTAAACTGTAAACTTATACTGGAAAAGATCTATGAGGCTAAAGAAGAAATATGTACTACAGTAAAAAAGGCTACTACAGAACTAAGAGCCAGAATCTCTTAAAAACTTAAGAGATCTCTTTAAAACTTAAAACTGACTCCCAGATTACACTTGACTACTCTACAAAACAGATTATACAAGAAGAGGTTTTAACTGAGGATAAGGTGAATCTTATTTTGTCTTACAAGCAAGACCAGGAAAAGCAAAGACCGAACTTTGGACTTCTGAAGCAACGAGGCTTTATGGACAAGCGAAACAGAGGATTAAATCAGAGATCAAGATGGTCTGTATTGAATCAAGTGACACTACAAGCAACAAAAATAAATCTATTATTTGGAAGGGAAGCCCTGTTATGGAAACCTACCTGGCAAAAGAGGAAAGCTAAAATAAGATTGAAAAATGAAATTTAAAATTTCTTAAATTGGATTAAAGGCAACCTAGAACTATGGACTGATGTAAGGACTGAGATTTTGAGTATGAAGTAAAAAGATGTCTTAGAGTTGGAGTGAATCAATAATTAATTGAATGTTAATTAAATAAGATGACTTGTTTGTCCTATAACATGTGAAATTTAAACTTTACTTAAAGGATTGAAATGATTTAAGGTTTGATATTAATTTGTTAAAGAGATTGATTAAGTGAAGGATTAGATATCTATAGAATAATTTGATAAATACATACATTTAGATGTGTCTAGGATAGATTAATATTTTTGTTTAAAAATGAGATATCTTTCTATATAAGGGATTAAAGACAATTTAGAATACTAGGAATGTTCTTTTTAGAAGGTTAGGTTTATTTCTATGAAAATTATGATGTAATGGAATGAAGAAAATTGAAGAGATGTTTCAGATTTGAAATGAACTAATAGTTAATTGAAATTTAATAAGATGATATGATTTTCTGATGATATGGACGTTATTAGTCATGATAATTAACTGGAGACTTGAATTTTGTTTAATGGAATGACATGATTTAAGGTATGATATTATTTTTAACTTGAAGAGATAGATCAATTGATAGATTTGATAGATACAGGATAGATTAATATTTTACTCTAAATAAGGGAGATTAATGGAAGAAGAAACAAATAAGATTTTGATAAAATTAAGAAAGTAGAACATATGTGGAAGGGATATTTGAATTGAAAATTTTTTTATTTAAAGTTAATTTGATTATGGTAGAATTGATGAAGCTTAAAAACAGGTTCAGGTTGAATAAATTTAAGCTAGAATTGGATATTCTAAATATACTATGCTATTTGAGGGAAAAAGAGAGGGAATATTTGATGTATTGATTATATTATGTATATATGTCTTGTTTTAAGATATTTGATTACCCCAGCACCACAGTGTGTCCTGGACATGTTGCTTTAAGAACTTAAAAAAACCAATAAAATTTGTTTTAAAAAAAATTAGCTACCGATTCTGCCAAAGTGGTGCGAACTGGTTGAATCCCACCACTGTATCTAAGGAACTCCTTCATGTTGCCTATCTTGCAACAATGAGATAGAATGGTACACCAAGTTTTTATTTTTTGATCTCAATAACAATATTATCACTATTGTGGCCCAATTTTCCATGGCAGCAGTTGACACATCATCAAATACTCTGTCTCTGATTATCATCTTTTTGTTTTATAGGTTTTTATAAATCATTGTGTAGAGTTCATTGATGGCAATATTGTGCATGTATGTATGTATGTATGTATGTATGTATGTATGTGTTTCTTTCTCTTTCTCTCTCTCTTTCTTTCTCTCTCCCTCCCTCCCTCCCTCCCCATCTCTTTCTCTCCCTCTCTCTCTCTCCCTCTCTCCCTCTGTGTAAGGGGTCTGGAAGAAATGAAGATGTTGGACATTGTGATAGCTTTGTTCTGCAGTGCATGCAAGCAGTCTTAAAAAGAAAGGGAGTTCTGCCACTGCTTGGTCAATGTGGAGGAGAGAATGGAGACTGTCACTGTGGGAAGGGGGGAAGGTGAAGAAGAGGGAAAGACTGGAGGAGAGAGGAATTGAGGGGGGAGGAAACTGGGCAGTTGAGCACTCAAAACTATGGATAGGATTCCCAAAAGGAAATCCCTTTGGCCAAATTCTGTGAAGATTCTGTCATCCAGATCATGGTTGTCTCAAAAGTGGTTTGTTTTTTTTTCAAAAGACAACTTGGACTGTTTTTTTCCTTGAGGAAGAAGAAAAAGACCTTTCACTTCTCATCCAAGGAGCTTTATTAGATGATGAGGGCAAAGAAAGAATTAGCTCTGACATGCAACACTTCCTCATCCTTTTTTGGGGGGACTTGCATACTTTTCAAACTTGATTTTTAGCACCTTATGCTTCGCAAGGCTGGTCCTGCAAACTGTGGAGTGAAGAAAGATTCACCTGCCAGGCCAGTCAGTTGATTGTTCTATAGAACAGAGTCACTGTGTTTTCTTTCTTGCACAGCAAAAAATTAAAAAATAATACAAAAAAAATTGTGCTTACTGACTGAGAACATTTGTTGGGCCTGAATGCCATAAATCAAGGCATTGGGGGCTTTCCTTAAGAGGAAAGACTTCAGGCCCCCAAGCTGTCCATAAGAGTCAATTATTTGAATCCATCTTTTATAAAATTCAAGTCTTAAAACAGAATGACAGCTCTTGCATAGAGGCACAAAAAAACACTCTGGTTTTATTACCATGTAGTTAAAGCCTCCTTATAGGTCTTTTTATTATTCATGGCTGTACTATATTGTTAACATTGATCTTTTCTATATTCCAAAGAAGGGAGCACTGTTTTTTTGTAATATCCTCACATTAAGGCAATATTAGCTGACATAATTCTTTCCCCATGTCAAAATTTCCATCAATTCCTCCTCCTCCTCCTCCTCCTCCTCCTCCTCCTCCTCCTCCTCCTGCTGAACTGCTGTGTTTGACTCAGATGCCTCTTAAAATTTCCCAGCTGCCCAGTTTACTAACTTTCCCAGAACTAAACTTTTTTCCCCTTGTCTTCTCTCCCCGAGGTGTCTTGAATATATACAATATCCCATCAATTCAAGAGTATATGGCAAATGCATCATCAGAGCAATAGAGATTTAATGAGCTATGATATAATACTTCACCTAAATATCGCTGATGGCCTTCTGTTGTTGCATTGCACTCAAGTTGCATCAGGCAATTGTCCTGTCAGGGTGATGTGGAGGTCAGGCAGATGACTGTGCTGCAATTGGAAAGAAAAAAGGAGAAGGAGACCTGAAGGCTGAATTTTTTTAATGCACATACTTATCTAGAATTATGATCCATTTAATTCAAGGATCTATTTTTCATAGAACATATGTAGAGGACTGTCCGTTAATTTTATGAAGGTTTTCAAAGGCAGCTAGAGAAACCTCTTTATACCTCATTCTCGGCCTGCTTTAGAATTTTTCTAAATTATGTCTGGAATTTTTGAGTTTCTGATTTCTGTGTTGTGGAAATATTTATCAGCCTGCAGTCTTCCCAGCTGCTCTGAAAGAGTCTCATGGAATGAATTATTTCGTTATACTTCGCCATGCTAAAATTTACATGGCAAAAAGTATACGCAGAATAATCTTTGTCGCAGTGCTGTTATGGTTTTCTTTTGGATGTTGTGATTGCCACAACACAGAAAGATGTCAAATCAATCAATCCATCTAATCTTAACATTGTAGGAAAAGTTCTGCTTTGGAAATCATGAGCTATACTTTCAATCAGTTTATTGCTTATCAGATGTTTAAACCTATTGAGTTATTGCCAAAGAATTTGGGTTGTCTGGCATTTCAAAATGGCAGGATATTCAGTAAAACAGCTTGTTACTTGATTTCACAGTTTGGCCCCAATCTATTAGAAGCCTCTAGTGATTCCAAATCAATAGCTGCAGTATTTTTTTAAAAAAAAATATTGTTAAGGTAGATATTACTCATTTGCAAGGAAAGAAAATGTAATTATCCAACACTAACAAATCACTGGCTAGGAGTTTTAAAGAATGCTAAATATATTTCACATGAATTTACCATTAGACCAGTTCAATAGCTCACCCTATCTTCTAGAGTTATTGTGAGCCTAAAGTGAACAGAAATCTTTTGTAAGCTGCCTTGAGCTTCTGGAGGAAAGATTCAGTATAAATCTAGTCCACAAAAAAAGAAATTATTACATTTTGAAATGATTTGAATATGTGGGAAGGGCAAAATAAATGTCCCTCCTCATAAATGTGTAAACGGGGCCTAAGATCCAGCAAGATCCAGTTTGGTATAGTGGTTAAAGGATAGAAAACAGGAGACCGTGTGTTCTAATCCTGCTTTAGGCATAAAGCCAGCTGGGTGACCTTGAGCTAGTCACTTACTTTCAGCCAAAGGAAGGAGGCATGGGCAAATCATTTCCAAAAAATCATGTCAACAAAAATGCAATGACTTGTCCAGGCAATTGCCAGGAGTCAACACTGACTTGAAGGCATGCACGCACAGATACACACACTGACATACATACAAATACACACACAGAGAGAGAGAGAGAGAGAGAGAGAGAGAGAGAGACAGACAGACAGACAGACAGACAGACAGACAGACAGACAGACAGACAGACAGACAGACAGAGAAGATCTAACAACTTGGCAATAGGATGTACCCCATTGCTTTGATCTTTTCCTTCTCGTAATCAGACAAAAAATTTCTGGCACTTATCAGCACAACTTTTCAAAACAATAAGATTAGAAAGTATTGCCCACTAAAACAAAATTGAAGAGCGGTAAGTGGAGCTGTTGTTTCTTTCCTCTCCCCCAACACACAACTGTTGCTATTAGTGAATAATTAAAGTTAGACATCATTAAGGTTGTAACCTCCATTAAGGAACCATTGTATTTGGAAAGAAACCCTTCGCCAGCCATTCTTTCTGTGTTGTTGATATGATGGCCAAAAATCTGGCACTAACCCAGAGTTTGGGATGGTAATTTCCTCTAACAAATAAGCAAAGCCTATTTTTACCCTTTTTCCCTTTTGCAGAGCATCCCTGTTTTCGTGGTGGTAGCAAGGAGTCATTTATTCCATTTAGCAAAGCTCTTGTCAGCTTCCCCAATAAATAATGGTTTGTTCAGTCATTAAAATAGCTCAGCAAAGCAGAAGTTTAAGCTAAGGAATTCTCAAGGCACCTGTTCAATGATAGCCTGTGCAAGCACTTATCATAGAGGGTTTTTTAAAAAATAAAATTCAGTTCTTAATTAAATTAGCAATGGAATGATTGTTTTTTTTATTTTTTACACTGTTCATAATCCACTACAATAACCAACGTTATGCAGAGCTTTCACTGTTTCAAATTGAAAATGGGCTTGCAGCATTAAGACTATCTTTTTCCTCATTTTTATTAGAGTCATGCCAAATGCTTCTTGCTTTTCTTTTTTTTCTTTTTTTTAATAATTGTCCTTCAATTTGATGGAAAATAAATTGCTATGGAAATGTTTTTCAAAGAAGAAAACTTCAATGAAACTCTCTTTGAGGAAGGCTGCCAGCTTCGAAAACAGAGATCCTAGAAAAAAATAGAAAGGGTGTACTCCAGATTTGGGAACTAGGATTTAAGTTGATTCAAGATTGTTTTGTTTGTTTATTTGTTTTCTTTTAATGACCCTGTTACCCTTGCATTGGGGTGGAGTCAGGGTGACTGAACAGAGCTTGAGTGTTTAAAGGCCGGATGCCCTTCCTGATGCCTATACAGAGTTCATAGCAGACATTTTCTCTTTGAGTCCAGAGAGAGAAATATCTGCCACTACATAGGAGTGAACGCACATCCTCCTGATTGTGAGGTGAGAGCTCCACCTCTACGCCACCTTACTACTCAAGTTGACTCAAAGTATTTGTTCAAAAATGAAATATTTGATTTTCTATATGAATAAACCAAAATGGAAAGAACTTATTTCCAACTACACACTCTTTCTCCAGCTCTCTGAGAGAGAGAGAGAGAGCAATGAGTTGAAGCAGGTACCTCTGAAATGGCAATGAAATTTAGTCCAGATTCCCAGGAGAGAGACAGTGCATTCCTGAGGTACAAAAGACAACTCAGTTCAGATAGTTTGTGTGAGGGAAAGAAGGTGAAGATGTGTGATGACCCAGGGCACAGCACAGAGGCAATGCAGTCAGCTGGCAATTCAAACTGCCCTTTAATTGCTCCAAATTTTACCCCAAATGCTCCCACGTTTCTGGCAAGCCTCCAAACAAAGGAAGACACACACATCTCTGGCTGCAAGTAGTTTCACATACATGAGTAGGAGAGGATTTTACTCAAGGCCATGGAGATAAGAAAGAATGACACATGCATCATAAACCTAACAAGTCTGTGTGAATACACACTTTCCTGAGCAGTCTCAGAAGGGAAGCCAAAGTACAGTCCAAGTTCTTTAAACATCCAAGCAACATTGTCAGCCAGTCCAATGGTCAGAGTTTCTGGGTTTCCAAGCAGAAGTCACAGAACAACAACACACACAAAACTCTAAGGAATCAGCATTTGTTCCTGACAAATGCCTCTCCCCACAGCGTCTCCTTAAATCTGATTCTCCAGGTGTGCCTCGTGGAGAGGGGCGGGACGCTCTCCTCCCAAGTAGTTGAGCCTGCCTGCATTGTTCCCTTCTTCTCTCCAGTCTCCATGCTCTAGGATCAGGTGCTCATTGCCTGAACTTTGTCTCTCCTGTTCCTCCTGTCCCACTCCTGAAGGGCCCTGGCCTGCCTCTGCCTGCTTTTCCCCACATTCCTCTGAAGCCACAGACACCTCTCTCTCGGCCTCCATAGGGTCCCATTCCAGCTCATTTTCCTCTGCAGATTCAGGCTCCAACAGAGGCATGACAAGATGGCTCTTCCCTGATAATTCCCAAAGTATATGGTTTATGGATCAACAACATGCAACTCCTATAACATCTGGCAAAATTTTGTCTATAGGTGAGAATCAATAAAGAAATCTGTCTGGAAAAATCACAATGCCTCTTTCTTGGCTTTGGAGACTGACAGAGATAATTCAGTATGCCATGGAGTGATAGTAAACAAACTACTGCTGTGTGAACATCTATTTTGTTTCTTATTTCTTTTTTAACCATTTTCTCCATCAATTTGATGGAAGAGAAATCTGCTCTTGAAATATTTTCCCAAAGACACAGAGAAAAATGGTATGTTTCTCAGAGGGGGAAGGAGGTTGCTATTGTGAAGGATTGTTGCATGAAACATCTCCAAGATGGCTCAAGAGCATGTGCAGTTCTGTTTTCAGCACCCCACGGATATCTTGACTTTTGAGAGTTCAGGTAAATCCCAAGGAAATCCAATTTTCTCCCAAGGTACTTATTACAGAAGAGGAAGCTGAGTGAGTTTGAGGAGCTATTGAGTTATTAAGAGTGGTATGACTGGGAATCACCTTTTCTCACTATATCTCTTGCATTGAATGGTGTTTTGATTTTGATATTTCATAAACACTTTCAAAAGGTATTCTATAAAAATGCTGTAGCAACTTGAGAATGAAGAACATTCTCTGAAGGAAAAAAGAACCAGTTGTTTCACTGAAAGATGACTTGTTGAAACTGAATTAATACACATTACCCATTATCCTTGCTACACCATATTGCCCCAAGAGTCAGCATTTGCTTATTGTTTCACTCTATGGTTTTCTCCATAACCAAGCATCTAATAAAATATTTCTCACCAAAGCTGTACTTTCCTGTTTTCAGATACTGCTTTCAGACACTGATCTTAAGGCATTCTGTTGCATTTTACAGAGTCCAGTCCATTCAAATAATTGGAAGAGAGGTCACATGGAGGGACTGTGGGGAGGAGGAGGATGAGGAGGAGGAGATGCTATGTGAGAAAGAAGCATTTCTTAGAGGCTCTTCCTCAACTGACTCACTGTAAGTCTGTCTGGGGATTTTCTCTCACAGTTTTGAATATCAAGATCCCCAGAGTAGCATTAAAGAAGCCCTCCTGGAGTCAGTGTGGGGTCTGATAGTTACTCATTCTGGCTTCTTGTTGGAAAATGCATCTACATTTTGTACAAACACATGTACAAAAGAGGAGGCTGAGCCTGCATCTCAATGATGCAATACTGCTTTTGTTATTTGCCTCTCTTTGTGGACACTGCTGGAACTGATCACAACAACTACATTTCTTATTTCTCAAGAAATACCAATCTCTCTAACTGCAAGAAGAAAAGAAGCCTTTTTTTCCTCTCTTAAGTGCCAGTGATAATATACTAACTAATAATTAAGTGAATAATCTGAGGTCAGTTGAAATTCCATTCATTTCAGCAGGATATACTCAAAGGGAACTAGCTATACAATGACAATGAAGATCAGTTATCTGAAGCTATTTATTCATAGGTGATCTGCTCCATTCCTGTCCAGATCGGAGGTTCCAGTCTGTTGACTATGATGAAATAGCCATGTACTAATACCAAGTAGACTTAGACTCTGGTCTTAGCAGCCAGAAGCAGAACAAAGTGTTCTGAGTAATCCATAAGTAAGAATGAGAAATTGCAATTCAAACATTTCCATTTAATTATCAGTAATTAAAAAAAATACATTGCAATTCTTCTCAGTTAATTTCAATAGGATTGATAATATTATCCAATCATTTTTCAACACAATTTGTACAGCATAGCATAACCATGTCTTATGGGAATGTAACATTTATGGAGAATGTGAAATTTGCATGTTATGTTCAACAACTGTCATTTTAACATATACTAAGTATTTGCACCCTTTTATGGATTACTGCCTTGTCGTGGCGAAGGGGCTTGCATAACTCAATGAAGCTATAAGCTATGCCGTGCAGGGCCACCCAAGATGGACAGGTTATAGCAGAGAGTTCTGAGAAAATGTGATCCACTGGAGAAGGAAATGGCAAACCACTCCAGTATCTTTGCCATGAAAACCCCATGGACAGTACTAAAAGGAAAAAAGATATGACGCTGGAAGATGAGCCCCTCAGGTCGGAAGGTGTCCAATATGCTACTGGGGAAGAGCAGAGGGTTTGTACTAGTAGCACCAAAAAGAATGAAGCGACTGGGCCAAAGCCAAAAGGACGCTCAGCTGTGGATATATCTGGTGGTGAAAGGAAAGTCCGATGCTGTAAAGATTTTTTCTCCATAGGAACCTGGAATGTAAGATCCATGAATCAAGGCAAGCTAGACGTAGTCAAAAAAGAGATGACAAGACTGAACATCGACATCTTAGGAATCAGCGAACTAAAATGGACAGGAATGGGTGAATTTAACTCAGATGACCATCAGGTATACTACTGTGGGCAAGAATCCCTCAGAAGAAATGGAGTAGCCTTCATAGTCAATAAAAGAATAGGAAAAGCAATACTGGGATACAATCCCCAAAATGACAGAATGATCTCAATTCGAATCCAAGGCAAACCACTCAATATCACAGTAGTCCAAATCTATGCCCCAACCACTGGTGCTGAAGAGGATGAAATTGACCGGTTCTATGAAGCCCTACAGCACCTTATAGAATTAACACCAAAAAATGATGTCCTTATCATCATGGGGGATTGGAATGCTAAGGTAGGAAGCCAAAAGATAACCGGAATAACAGGCAAGTTTGGCCTTGGAGTACAAAATGAAGCAGGGCACAGGCTGATAGAATTTTGTCAAGAGAATACGATGGTCATAACAAACACTCTTTTCCAACAACCCAAGAGATGGCTCTACACATGGACATCACCAGACGGTCAACATAGAAATCAGATTGACTATGTGCTCTGCAGCCAAAGATGGAGAAGCTCTATACAGTCAGTAAAAACAAGACCAGGAGCTGACTGTGGCTCAGATCATGAGCTTCTCATTGCAAAATTTAGGCTTAAATTGAAAAAAGTAGGGAAAAGCACTAGGCCACTCAGGTATGAACTAAATCATATTCCTGATGAATATACAGTAGAGGTGACAAATAGATTTAAGGAATTAGATCTGATAGACAGAGTGCCTGAAGAACTATGGATGGAAGTTCGCAACATTGTACAAGAGGTAGCAACTAAAACCATCCCAAAGAAAAAGAAATGCAAGAAAGCAAAATGGCTGTCTGAGGAAGCTTTGCAAATAGCTGAGGAAAGAAGGGAAGCGAAAGGCAAAGGAGAAAGAGAAAGATACACCCAATTGAATGCAGCATTCCAGAGAGTAGCTAGAAGAGATAAGAATGCCTTCTTAAATGAACAGTGCAAAGAAATAGAAGAAAACACCAGAATAGGGAGGACCAGAGATCTCTTCAAGAAAATTGGAGATATGAAGGGAACGTTTCATGCAAAGATGGGCATGATAAAGGACCAAAATGGCAGAGACCTAACAGAGGCAGAAGAGATTAAGAAGAGATGGCAAAACTACACAGAAGAACTATACAAGAATGAGCTTAACATCCCAGATAACCACAATGAGATGGTCACTGACCTCGAACCAGACATCCTAGAATGTGAAGTGAAATGGGCCTTAGAAAATCTGAGCAACAACAAAGCTAGTGGAGGTGACAGTATTCCAGCTGAGCTATTCAAAATCTTAAAAGACGATGCAGTAAAAGTGCTACACTCAATTTGCCAGCAAATTTGGAAAACTCAACAGTGGCCACAGGATTGGAAAAGGTCAGTTTACATTCCAATTCCAAAGAAAGGCAATGCCAAAGAATGTTCAAACTATCGCACCATTGCACTCATTTCACATGCTAGTAAAGTTATGCTTAAAATCCTACAAGCTAGACTCCAGCAGTATGTGGATCGAGAACTACCAGAAGTACAGGCAGGATTTCGAAGAGGCAGAGGAACTAGAGATCAAATTGCCAACATACGCTGGATCATGGAGAAAGCTAGGGAGTTCCAGAAAAACATCTACTTCTGCTTCATTGACTATGCAAAAGCCTTTGATTGTGTGGATCACAACAAATTGTGGCAAGTTCTTAAAGAGATGGGAGTACCAGACCATCTCATTTGTCTCTTGAGAAACCTATATGCGGGTCAAGAAACAACAGTGAGAACTGTACACGAAACCACTGATTGGTTCAAAATTGGAAAAGGAGTCCGGCAAGACTGTATACTGTCGCCCTGCCTATTTAACTTATATGCAGAGCACATCATGAGAAAGGCAGGGCTAGATGAATCAAAAGTTGGAATTAAGATTGCCGGGAGAAATATTAACAACCTAAGATATGCAGATGATACCACTCTAATGGCAGAAAGTGAAGAGGAACTAAAGAGCCTCTTGATGCGGGTGAAGAAGGAGAGTGCAAAAGTTGGCTTGAAACTCAACATTAAGAAAACCAAAATCATGGCATCCGGCCCTCTCAATTCCTGGCAAATAGATGGGGAAGAAATGGAGGTAGTGACAGATTTTATTTTTCTGGGCTCAAAGATCACCTCAGATGGGGACTGCAGCCAAGAAATTAAAAGACGCTTGCTCCTGGGGAGGAAAGCTATGGCAAATCTAGACAGCATACTAAAAAGCAGAGACATCACCCTGCCAACAAAAGTGCGTATAGTCCAGGCCATGGTTTTCCCAGTTGCAATGTATGGCTGTGAAAGTTGGACCATAAGAAAGGCTGAGCGCAAAAGAATTGAGGCCTTTGAATTATGGTGCTGGAGAAGACTCCTGCGAGTCCCTTGGACTGCAAGGCATTCAAACTGGTCAGTCCTAGAAGAGATCAACCCTGACTGCTCTTTAGCAGGCCAGATCCTGAAGTTGAAACTCAAGTACTTTGGCCACCTAATGAGAAGGAAGGATTCAATGGAGAAGAGCCTAATGCTGGGAAAGATTGAGGGCAGGAGAAGAAGGGGACGACAGAGAATGAGATGGCTGGATGGAGTCACTGAAGCAGTAGGTGTGAATTTAAATGGACTCCAGAAGATGGTGGAGGACAGGAGGACCTGGAGGAGCGTTGTCCATGGGGTCGCGATGGGTCGGACGTGACTTCGCAATTAACAACAACAAGTATTTGCAAGCAAGTTATGTTCCATTAAGCCACTTTTGACAACATTTATAATGATACCACCAATATCCATTTTTGCATGCTACCATTGGAGAGCTGGCATAATGTTTTTGACTACAGGGCCCATTTTAGCACCACCAGTTGGTTCTAAAAGTGATGTATGAATAATGCTCAATCAACTGCCCCTTTCTCTTATTCAACCAAAATAAAGCCATTCCAATATTTGTTGTAAAATCAGCTTTTTTTCTTGTATGATACAATTTCATGGGGTGGATGAGGAGATACAGAAAGCCAGCGTATCCCTTTTAAAGGAGAAAACAAATTGTGATCATTTATCTTATCATCCTTTCCTTATCGTAAACTGTAATGCTCATTTGCAAACCCAGAATGTAATGGGGCTTTCTAAATAACCGAAAGAGAGAACTA
This sequence comes from Crotalus tigris, assembly GCF_016545835.1. Classification (NCBI taxonomy): domain Eukaryota; kingdom Metazoa; phylum Chordata; class Lepidosauria; order Squamata; family Viperidae; genus Crotalus; species Crotalus tigris. The sequence goes on along the minus strand of NW_024096997.1, from coordinate 91,996 downwards.
TGTTGCAGATGATGACAAAAACAGCAGCAGAAGCAGCAGCAACAACAACCTTATTTTTGATAAAGTAGCCTTAGGAAATTTTCATGTATTGTACATTGGGTGATATCCAATTAGCCTTGCTTGCTGACAGAACAATTTCTGTCAAGGAGGCAGGGTGGGGAGATTTCTGCTGTCCTCTGCATGACCAATGTGTCCTCAGAATAGGTATCAAAGAGTTGATGGACTCTCCACAGCAGATCAGGATGGGTGAAGACTTCAGAAGGAAGAAGAGAAGCCTCATTGCAGCAGCAGATACTGGTTTCCCCCCCCCCCTTCCTTCAACCCTTAGCCAAACATTGTTGTTTTAACCATCTAGTCATGTCCAACTCTTGGTGACTTTATAGGCAAGTGCTCTCCAGCCAAATATAGCTTATAATAGCCATTCTGGTTCAAATTGCTAGACTCAGGGCTCTATGATCACTGGTTTCAGTGTGGGTGTTTTATTATTATTACTTGACGTATTAATCTTTTGAGAAATCACACTTTGCATTAACATTTCTTACTAAACGGACTCTGGGTAGATTAGAACCTCTACATTTTCTGTATTTTTATCTTATCTACTAAATGAAATCGTGAACGAGCTTGAATTCCATCTTAAACACCTCAAAATATGCTAAAATAATCAAGTTATTGTGGCAACTTTACAATCCAGGCACAGCTACCTTTAAAAAAAAGCATATCCTGCTGAGTGTTAAAAAATGTGAATGTTAGGGAACATTTGCCCATGTCCATATTTATTCAGAAAAGTTGTAGTTCTCATTTGCAGGATATCTGTATAATCTGAATAAATACCAAGTGAATGCATGAAGTCAACTGAGTTTGACTAGATCATCCACAGTATTTTAAAGTACTTGACTCGGCCAAGCAAATATATATTTGATAAGAATTTTCTGAGAAAGTTGGGAGGATTATCCTAGTTTTATCCCTGTCACTACTATCTCCAATACCTTTCAGGATACATAGGTCTTTGAGCCTGGTCATTTATGCTTCAAGTGAGAACTCTGGGTTGATTTCTTTTATGATCCATTTTTCCCAGTCAATTTAAAAAATGGAGGTATACAATTTGGGGAGTAGGTGGATGGATGGATGGATGGATAGATAGATAGATAGATAGATAGATAGATAGATAGATAGGTAGGTAGGTAGATAGATAGACAAACAGATAGATAATTAGAAGATAATTGTAGCAAACCGCTTCCACACTGTTGCCAAAAAAATTACAGGACATGTCCTCAGATAATTAGGGCAACTCAAGGATATCAACTTGTCAGTCTACATGGCTAATCATAAATATTTTGACAGAATAATATTGGTTATTCTGTCAATGAATTTTATCAGCATCATCTGGGGATGTTTTGTGATTTAAGACAGGCTGCCTCAGTGCTAGTAGCCATGATAGGCTGATATTCTATGTACTGGCTCAGTCCTCTTTTAAAACTCTCCAGTTGGCTATGATTATCAGAACTACTGGTAGTAAACTCTATAATTTAACTATGTGCTGTATGAAAATATATTTCCTTCTATAGTTCCTGAATCTTCCTACACTGAGTTTCAATGATAACCTCAATTTCTAGTGCACTGAAAGAGGGGCAAAATTTCTTTATTTCCTTATTATTGATGCCATGCATGGTTTTACTCAGCTGTCATCCTTTAATCTCCAAAGATCAACAATCCAAAGCCCATCTTATGTCTGGATATAATTTCCTATTAAAATGTTTGCCAATGTAAAGGGATTATGGGAACAGTGTTCCCAACCTTTAGAATGGCTCTTGTTAAATGCTCTTGTTGAAATGTATTGTTCCCATATTGACTAAGATTTAAATAATATAATTCTAATCTGCATGAATGAATATGGTTCCCCCTCCTAAATTTTTCCCTTTATATAGTTGGAATCTACTCTCTCTGGATCTTTATTGAAGGTTTTGCTGCCTGATGGAAAAATCCATTCCTGCCATAACAATACTATTCCATAAGTAATATCAGATTAAACTCTTCCAAGGTACTTATATGATAACAAGAGGCAAAACTTTAGTTCTAGGCATTGTTAGGCTGTGCAAATCCAAAATACTTTAAATGAGATTGTAGCTGCTTCCTCGCGCTAAAAATTCCTGTCCGTGCAAATGCAGGTGAATAGGTCTCATTTTCCTATCTTAGTACCAGAAATCATTCAAACCAAGGCACTTGACATTTAAATTTCTAGTTCTCAGTGAAGAGCATGAGAAAAACACTCAATGTACATTCTATTTCTCTCTTTAAAAAATAATTAAGAAAGAGAAGGAGGGATAGCGGGCACAACAGATGAGGCTGAAGTCTCAGAAGTGTCTGAGTAGAAGGTGAATAGACTTGTGTTCTGATTCACAACATTATAAGGCCACCAGCTATGATAATGCTTCCCAAACTTTTTTGTTACTCAAAACCATTTAACAGAAAATCTTATCGGACTTCAAAGAACATTTGCAAGTCCCTTCCTTCAGCATCATCATAACTATGAACGGTCACTGAATGGATAGTCATAACCAAAACCTACCTGTATTATAAAAACTATATCACTGTATGATCTTTATGTCATTTCAACAAATTACTAAAGGTAATTTCATTCATTTTCATCTTAATAGAAATATTTTGAGAGATTTTAATACATATATATATTTAGTACATGTGGCAATCTTTAAGTCAATTTAAATGTATCTGTTATGATGGGCAATGGGTTGATACGTTGTTAACCAAAATACTCAATTTATACCCAATTTGGGGTAATTTACTGACATTTGGAATTGCACTACCACAGCTGATTTTATAACTCATGCTTTTTGGGGCCCAGAAAGAGACACTAGTTTGAGATGGGCAGCCATATAAATAGAATAGAATAGAACAGAACAGAACAGAACAGAAAGAACAGAACAGAACAGGGCAGGGCAGGGCAGGGCAGGGCAGAGCAGTACAGAACAGAACAGAACAGAACAGAACAGAACAGAACAGAATAGAATAGAATAGAATAGAATAGAATAGAATAGAATAGAGCTGGAAGGAACCTTGGAGGTCTTTTAGTCCAGCCCCCTGCTCAGGCAGGAGAACCTATACCATTTCAGACAAGTGACTATCTAACCTCTTCTTAAAAACCTCCAGTGATGGAGCACCCACAATTTCTGAAGGCAAGCTGTTCCACTGGTTAATTGTCCTCACTGTTAGGAGTTTCTCCTTGATTCCGGGTTGCTTCTCTCTTTAGTCAATTTCCAACCATTGTTTCTTGTTCTGCCCTTTGGGGCTTTGGAGAATAGTTTGGGTGGATGGATGGATGGATGGATGGATGGATGGATGGATGGATGGATGGATGGAAAAATGAGAGGATAGCTTTACTGTGCCTCCTTTCATTCTGAAAACAGTTATTTTTCACATTTTCAAACAGAGCAGTTAGAAATGGGAGTCCTGCTACAAGGAAGAGATAAGCAAAATCTGATGCAAGTTTGTTTCTACGGAAGGCTTTTCCATCAAACTGGTTTTTTAAAGTTACTTTCCAGAAGTCTTTCTATGTAAATTAGAGGCATTGTCTGAACACTGTCAAGTGTACTCTTAGTTTAATAACAGGCTGTCACAAGAAAATGCATAATGCTGAAATGAAATAACGAGAGGAACATATCAGGCTTTAAAATATTTTTTTTTCTCAAAGAACCGGATCACAAGTAAGCACAAAAGGGCAGTTATCACACTGGGATCCACCACTACCTTTCTATATAATCAAGCCTAAATGTATTCCATGATTCTACCATAAGGGTAAAAATTTCTGTTGGGTATCAAAGCCAAATCCTTATAACTCAATATTTGCGGTAGGTTTTGGGGGATAGTAAAATAGGAAATGGCAAACCTGGATCAGAAAGACTATTTTGTAAACTTAGGCCAGATCCCCATTGAACATAGACTGTTGGATGATAGTGGGGGGAAAGCAATTTGTTTCAACTAGAGGGCAGAAAAAAAGGTTAGACTTGGGATGCATATATAGAGAAAGTCAGATTACCAGATAATATCAAAACAACATCATTATATTGTCACAGATAGGCCTTGGTTAACAACAGTAGTTAGGACTGGAATCATCATGTGATTGCATCCCTTAGCAACAGCACTCCCAGCAGTTCCCATTGCTGTTATTAAGCAGGGTTTGTGATCATTAAGTCAGGACTGCCTTGCAACTTGTTGCCAATGTCACACAAGCAAAGTGAATGGGGAATCTGGCAGGAAGTTTCTGGCCCCAGGGATCTCCCGAGTAGGCTGGCTGGCAGATCAATAGTAACTGCAAGATAGGGAAGATTGCATGGATGGCTAGTGCAGCATGAACAGAGCAGGGCAGGGGTTGGCTACTGCTGCTGCTGGGTGGGGGAACTTACCTTCCCTGGAAGCTTTCCCATGGACTTTGCTCATGAGAAGCTGGCAGGAAGAGAACAAATGGCAATCATGTGATTATGGAAAGCTGCAGCAGTCATTAGTGCAAGCACCTAGATTGTGGTCATGTGACTGTGAGGCTACTGGGACAGCCAGAACATCAAGAACCAGTCATAAACACTACTTGTTCAGCACCATCGTAACTCTGAATGGTCACTGAATGAGTGTTTGTTAACCAAGAACTATCTGAAAATGGTAAGAGATAATACAAAAAATATATATCTGAACTTCTGGAAGTTTTGCAGTCAGACAGCGTAAGTACAATCTTTATTTCTCTTTCTCTTCCTTCCTTCCTTCCTTCCTTCCTTCCTTCCTTCCTTCCTTCCTTCCTCCCTCCCTCCCTCCCTCCCTCCCTCCCTCTGTCCCATGTTGTGTCTTTCTAGACCAGACATGTCAAACTCACAATGTCACATGACATCGTGCGACATATCAGAGCTTTTTCCCCATTGCGGCAATGGGGTGAGCGCAGTTTCCTCATAACACATCCGGCCCATGGGCCGGCAGTTTGACACCCCTGTTCTAGACAATGTATCTGTGAGAAGGGTTTGTTTTGTATTTAATAAACCTACGTATTTCAGGGGTTGGCTATATGACAGCACTTAATAATCTTCATTGATCTTAAAGAGCTAAGAAGCATCAGACTTGTTTAAGTGGGAAATAAAATGAAATTGTTCCTGGGAAAAGACAATGATAAATACCGTCAAGTCACCAGGAGTCAAAATTGAAATCAGAGAGACCGTCCCAGGCAAACTTTCTTGGCTATCAATAGAGAATACATTTAATATTTATTGATGATAGTATCTTAGCATGGGTGGCATATAGGAGCCATGGTGGCACAGCGGTTAGAATGCACTATTGCAGGCTAATTCAGCTATTTTTACCCCACTGGTATCATGGGAAGGAGCTTACATTTTATATAGGCTAAAACAAATCCAAGCTCATTATTTAGTGATCTGGCTTGCAAGTAATAGGATAACCTTGATTCCTCGTAAGATTCCTAGTCATCATTGATCGAGAAATGATTGAAAAAAAATAAGGATATACAACAACATGCAACATGCTATATACCCTTTTTCAATGTCCTATTGGAAATTGAAAATCAATTTTGTATTGATTACCATTACCTAGACTTTCTGATTCTGTTCGAGTAATTTGAAAGCAATATTTTACAACCTCTCTTTGCATAGTATAACCTTTGATATATCTCACATATTATCTAGATTCCCAGAGAGATCAATGAGTATTTCCACTGACTTCATAGCTTAAACTAATTTCTAAATGTACAGTGTATAATTCATGTAAAGCATCTCATAGTATATTCCATCTTCCCTTGTCATATTAGCATAATAGATCATATCTTATTAATCCTGCCTGAATTGTATTTGACTAATAGATAGTCTTCTATATTATGTTGTCAATTTTACCTTTTTCCATTGGGCCATGATTCAGAATTACCCAGGCAGCTGAAGAGCTATGAGTATTTTAGTCTCTAGAAAGAAATTTCAGACCAGAGCATGGATTTGGCCAGCTACTATATTTCAGTCTTTTCAAAACTGGAGAATTATTGTGATAATAAAATGGAGGTGAAATGACCACATGTCATCGTGAATCCATCAGAGTAGAATTACATTTTTTAAAAAAATCATCAACAAAGCAAGAGGCAGCTGCTAGTAATATGGAAGCTTCTCGCATAACTGGAATAAACTATAGCTCTTTTTTCAGGACAGGAATAAATCTTCTATACTTTATGTACAATGATCCTAAAAGGAGTAACATGAGATATATTATAAATATTATAGATACTGATGGAGCGTTCTCCATTTTATACCTAATTTTTAATATACTGAATGCAAAGTGTAAGTATTCTATGTGATTGTGTGTATTTGTGTTTGTATGTGTGTATGTAGGGTTTCAGGAATTTGGGGAAACAAAAATAGGGAACAAATAAACAGGTCAACTTCTTAAAAGTTATAAAATACTTTATATTAATTATGAAATGGATGGAGAATGCATGAAAATCCAGATTGTGGATATGGGTTATTTAGAAATGTGTGAATCGGTGTAAATTAGATTCACTTCTTCCAATTGAATGGGCAGATTTCCATCCCTTCGCATTCATGTTAAAGATTTTTACTGAAATATCCAGACACAGCGTGTATGGTTCTATTTAGGGGTAGGAATGGAGTTTTATGGAAATATGTGAAGTGCCCTTTTCTTTGCACACCAATGTTAGCAGTATCTCCTGAAATAAACATATAATTACTCAATATTGTATGATTCCCAAGATAAATCCAAGAAGAGCTGGAAGGACAGCTGTGAGCATGCCCGGCACTACTTTTATAGAAAAGGAAGAAGAAAAAAAAAAACCCTAACACTTCTAGTAATGTTGAATACTGTCCCAAGTGAAATGAAAATTCTCTGGGAAACTTTAGGTGTACAATAAAAATACATCATAAAAATCTAACAATTAAAAAACATTCTATAAAACCAAAGTTACCAATGACAGAGTTGCCGGGAGCAGTACCTTGATAGGCAATACAGCCACCTCACGAATTCACCACTTCCTTGAGATCCCCAAGCCTGATGACACAATTATGTTCTAATGGACTGACGGAAGGATGTCAGGTACTGAGCCAGTCTTACCTTGGATGGAATGATGTTCTACAGAGTGGAAACCCTGATAGAAATGCTCATCTCCGAGGTCCAGCCAGATGTAAGTCTTTTGCAGACGGGACCCATAGCATACCTCTTCTTGCAGACCTAATGAAATGGGTAGATGTAATTGGCCAGAGACAACCCTTCCATGTTAGTCTGGATGCAAAGTCCGTTAGCGCATTTATGCTGATACTCTAGTTCATCCTGAATTTTTTTCCTGTCTGAGAGGCATTGCATTTCCCATTGCATTTCACGACTAAAGAAAAATCTGCTTATTCTGCCTATTCTCTTTCAGAATTTTATATCACACAACACTGGCTAATTTGTGCAAGCCTTTGCGCTGTCAACTCTTTGGCCTAGATAAAAATATAGAAACAGCAATTATTTGCTTTGTAATAATTTATTTTGTGCAGCCACTTTGCTCCTCCATTTATCCCAGTAATTTTTTTATTTTTTTCTTTCTTATCCTGTATCTTGTTCAGTTGTTAGAAGAAAACAAAACCACTATAAATAGTGATAACATATATGTTCCTTAATTAAACCTAGCTATCACCAAGACTTCCTGTCAGTTCTCTTATCATAATACCCACCTGTTAGTTGCTTGCAAGTAATTCTACCCTTGTCTCTATCACTTTTTTCTGTGATCTTTCAATTAATTCAAGCTGAGATGCACTGTGTGCTTTTCTTTTCTCTTACCATTATTAATCCCTTGCAGAATATTACCAAAGGCTAATTGTGTTAGGACTGGCTACCATCAACATTAGCAACTGTGGTGTCCCAGGCTCTAGGAACAGCTGAGGAGAAGGCTGCCACTTTCCTTTCTGTTTCATTCATTAGCCATATCTAATTAGCCTTATCTTATTAGTCATAGCTGAAAGACAATGCCGGCACAGTAAGACTTACTACATGAACAGCCATTTCCTTGACACACCTCCTGCATTTAAAGGAAGCCTCTTAAAATTTATTTCCCCAACTCTCCTAGAACCCTTTGCTAGCATAATTCAAATTACTCCAACCTATATGGCTAACCACATTCCTCAAGGAGTTATAATCTTTGTGTTGTCAGCAGCAACAAGGGCTCATTTTAGAGAAATGTGTCCATATATGAAGTTGTTTTATTTATTCTGTTCTATTTACTTTTGATTGAATATTTCTTCATTTATATGGCAGCAAAAATGATCCAATGGTTCTGAAGTTGAGCACATGATAGTTTTGCATCTTGCTGTTATACAGAGGACAACAACTGCTGCCTATCTCTCTAAGATAACTAAGGGATCTACCGTAACTATCCTTTTAATTTCCCAGAATGCTTTTTTTTTTTTTTTGTTCCTCTGGAACATTGGAAACTCAAATCATAATTAGATGGAGCCACCCACTCCACTGGAGGGCTGGGATTTTAATCAGCCCAGGAGAGCTGATATACATTATCCAGGTGTCTAAACAGAAACATAGCTAAATCTAAAATTAAACAAAAAACATAAAACTTTATTGACTCTGTTTGATTATCACATTTATTTGGGTCATAATGAGCATTTGTGATGAACAAGAAGCTAATGGTGTTGCCATAATATACCTTATCATCAGTAATATTAATTTTGGTAGCCATTAGTAGTGAGAAAACAGACTGAACAGATACTGAATTTCAGTATCTGAGCTACTAACAAAAGGTGATTAACGAGAAACATCTGCTATCAGACCTTACAATTTAATTAGGACCTGTGAAATGGCGAAAGAGAGTTTAATTTCACTTATTATAGATTATTTCTTCACTCATAAGGCAGTAAAAACATATTCCATATTATTCCTAAATTGAGCACATGATAGTTTTGCATCTTGCTGTTCTACTGAAGATAACTGCTGCATATTCCTCCAAGAAGCAACTATTTTAAAAATATCCATTTTATTTAATACAAGTTTTCTCAACCTAAACTGTGAAGTTAATGTGACAATATATTATTTTTTTAAAAAGAAAAATATTACCCCCCCCTCTCTCTCTCTCACACACACACACACACACACACACAGAGAGAGAGAGAGAGAGAGAGAGAGAGAGAGAGAGAGCATCACATTTCATTGAATTAAAATGTTTCAATCATTTGCTGAAGTGAGTTTTTGGTCTGAAATGTAAACTAGAATTAGAAATAATTTGAGCTGCCTTGTCTCCTGCAGCTCAAATAATTGTGGCAGAAATTTCAAAGAACTCTCTCCAAGGCTTTGTCTAGGATTCATATGTGGCCCTGCTGGACTGTGGTATAAAAAAATGATAAACACCTCCAATTTACAGAAAATTAAATATTAAAATATCTACAAACATTAAGCAAACAGGTAGAAGAAGGGTGTGATCTATGCATGCAGTGCAGGTATGTGTTTAATAAGTCTGTGCACCAGTGAAATATGAATAAACTAAAAGAGAATGTGCCCAAAAGATCTTAGTAATATATTTTTAAGTAGCTCAGAGATGACCTGGGACAATTCTCTGAAAGGCCCTGTGGAGGAGCAGAGACCATGATTATATATATTTAGTTTGGCTGGCAGACTATAATAATTATCTGGAAGCAACTTTCCATTAATATGTAATATAATCATTATGTCTGAAGCATTAAGTGGAAAAAGAAGTCCTTCACATCCTAATAATTATATTAGATGTTCACAAATTATTTAAAGTAAGTAATACTAACATTTATACATTTAAAATATGTCTTAAATGGACTGAAGATCAATAGATAATCGCTGACCTGAAATATTCTGGGCCCTAATCTGCCTATCAGTCATGCCCTTTATTCTGACAGATTATTGGTTTTGAAATAAAGGATATCTCCCTCAAGATGAGGTTGGCTCCCAGAGATTTTGTGGACACAGCCCTATAGTTTTCTTGGCACTAATACAGAAGTGATTTACAATTACTTTCTTCTATGATTTTTTTTTTCAACTTCTAACCTATTACCCCAATATTCCCTGTTGCTAACCAGAGCCACTTCTGATTAGTTTCTCAGCCCAGATTAAGTAAGCTCATGCCAGTCAGATGTGAAGTAGGGCTACTGGCATTCTTAAAATGTATTTATATTCTCTTTTTTTCCTATCCTGATTATGAAGAATATGAAACAAAATGGCAATTTTTAGTTTGTTAAATAAGACAAATAAAATTGTCAGTTATTTTCAAGACCCAAGTCGAAGAGGAACCTGTTACACCTGATCCAGGTATAACTGTCAAGCAAAAACAAAAAAAAAACACTATAAGGATAGATGAAAATGAAGGGAGGCTCAGATATTTAAGACTTAAGCATCCAAACTCTTTTGCCTGCAAGGAAGGAGCCATAGGTTTTCTTTCATGTTCTAACTATTCAGTCACGTTGTTGTCTGGTTAAGGTGCTGACCTAGAAACCAAGAGGTTGTGAGTTCTAGTCCAGCTTTAGGAATGAAAGCCAGTTAGGTGGCATTAGGCCAATCACTGTCTCTCAGCCCAATCCAGCTCACATTGTGGGGAAAATAGGAGGAGGAAAAAGTGTGATGTATGTTTGCTATCTTGAGTTACTTATAAAATAATAGAGGCAGGAGAAAAATTGAATGAATTAATAAATAAATATTTGGTAAGTTCACCCAGTACAAATTAGAGCTAGACACACTTGAATGTGATTTGAAATAAGTCCTTTGGACCTCACGTGAGTGCATTTCTGCTTGTTATTAAAACAGCCTGTCTTCTATCAGGGATTTGTGCAAGGCTGAGAAAAGGATGTCACTTTAGAAGTCTGAAAAAAGATGGCGTGCTTCATTGACTGGCAGAGAGATACTATAATTAGATGAGGTCCAAAGAATGTTGTCCAAATCATTTTCAAATCATACTCAAACTTAGCACAACTCAATTTCTACTTTAGTTCTAGGTCCTGAGTAGAGACAAACATTAATAAAGGCAAAAATGCTTGCCTGGGTTGGCCTAGCCTTGGCTAGGGAGTTGAAGTCCATGAGTCCCTGGCCTAGCCCATCATATATAAATCAGGAGTGAGAAAGAGAGGTCACGGACATATTCTGAAGACCTTTGTTAATCACTATAGAAGATGCGCTGGCCACCTCCCATGGCATTCTTATTCTATATGCTTACATTTTCCTAAGCATGTGGAAATCAGAGGGCATGGCAGGCATGAAACTCTCTACCGCTGCATAGTTGGAAGTCATCAACAGTTCACAATCTAGTAAGAGCCACCAACTATGACTTTAAGGAACACCATGTGCTTGCTTAAAAACACGTAACATTTCTAAGGCTGGACATGGATGCCAATTTCTTCAGCAGTTAAGTCCTTTCAGCATTCATGAGCTATCAAAACCACTTTCGCAAAGACATGCTCCTATCTTCGCTAAATATTGTAAATGACCTTGCCTTGGCATCAGAATAAGAAAAGGGAAAGAGTCCTTCATAGTTTTGTTAAGGGCAGCATCCCCATTATTTGCTTTGCCTCAGATAAATATAAAGCAGGGGTCTTCAAACTTGGTCCCTTTATGACTTGTGGACTTCAACTCCCAGAATTCCTCAGCCAGACACGGTGGCTGAGGAATTCTGAGAGTTGAAGTCCACAAGGCATAAAAGGGCCAAGTTTGAAGACTCCTGATATAAAGTAAGCTTCTGAAATTTCAAAATGTTGAATAATATGTGTGTGGTTTTCACATGGACCAGCCCGAGATGTGAAATGGAAGAAATTGTTGTAGCCTGCTGTTGTGAAAGGAGAGTGAAATGCTATTTTATTTGCAGGTTTACTAATGTAAAATATAGGTGGAAAGCTGGTGGATTAAAAAAAAAAGATCTGCTTTATAAATTAAAATTCTATTTGCAAGGATATTTTGTTGTTGTTGTTTTATGAGGAAGAATTCATAATTACTGTATATCCTGCCCCATGGTCTTAAATATAACAGTCCACCTAAGGCTCCATAAAGGCTCCATAGCACTTCAGATTAAAAAATAAACAGATGCTTCAGAGCACACAGGAAGATAGGCACACAACACTCATGTGCACCTCTTTCAACCAAATGTATTGCTTCTTAGGACTGTGCAACACAAGCAATCACAGAAGTCTGGGAAAAGATGCAACTGGTTTATTTAAGGCAGGAAATCTGTGAGTAGCCCTACACTCTCTGAAGCATCTGTTAGCCTTCAGATACAAAGTGCTATGTACTTTCATTACTTCATCTCATTCTATTACATGTGTAGATTCAATCCACATTGCTTGCAATCAAATGAATCACTATGTTTAATTGAATTCCTTGGAAACCAAGCCCAAAGTCTCAATCTCAAAATTCTAGGATTCTCTCATAGTTGTATTAGTTTACAGAGTACTGATACAAAGAACTTTAAAAATAAACAAATAAACAAATGCTATAAGTTTTCTTAAGAAATGACAGGTTTCTTCCCTGGGCATGTCAAATCATTCATCTTTGAGTTTTTCTTTTTTTATTATTATATTTTTATTGATTTTTTACAATAACAATCCCTAGTGCTTAGCAAACAGTGTGTTGTCTCAGTTCATATATTTAAAAACAATCAATAAGAATTATTTTCTATAATTAATCAATATGTTAGTCAGTGATATATTTCCTTGATCTTCTCTTCTTCCAGTAGTATTCCCCTTTTGTCTGCATTAAACAAATATAATTCTTAATATTTTCGATACATACAAAGTTGAGTATAAACACTTTTTCTAGTATTTGTACAACTAACAATAACATCTTCATATAAAATCTTTTTAACCAGCTTATATTTCAATTGTATTTATAAAAGTCATCTTATTAAGTCATTATGTGTCCTGTTTTCAAGATTCTTATTTAAGCTTAATTTCCCCACTGTATTCAAACCACTCTTATCGGTCATAATTTTCTCAAAATTAATTACCTTTAAATATCCAAACTTTTCATTCACATACACCATCCCAATATTTTTACATTTCATATATTGTGAAAAGTATTATACTATTTATCTTATCCCTCTTACTATAGGGCCCCTTTATATCTAAACTTTATTCTTTTAACCATATTCAAACAAGTGTTTAATCATGGAACAATCCACAAGAAGGCTAGAGTCAGATTTAAGAGAGTTGATTCGATTTACCAGATGGAGTACTGGTAAAGGTGATCACATGAGCCCAGAAAACTGCAACCGTCATAAATATGAGCCAGTTCCATGAAGTGGAACAATCAGTGATCACTGCAACCATGTAAGCATCCTTCTAACAGTGAATCAGAATAAAGTCTGATCCTGTTCACGCAGAAAGTCTGACTGTTTCTGTGTTGGTCTACACTTGAATATGCTTAACATCCCCATTTATGTACAGGTAGTGCTTGTCTTACAACCATTCTTTTAGTGATGATTCAAAATTACAACAGTAATTTTATGACCATTTTTCACTTTTGGCCATAGCAGCATTCCTATGGATATGGGTTCAAAATTCAGATATTTAGCAACTGGCTAAACATATTTATGACAGTTGCAGTTTTCTGGGCTCATATGATCACTTTTTGTGATCTTCTGACAAGCAAAGCCAATGGAGAAGCCAGATGCACTTAACAACTGTGATACTAACTTAACAACTATAGCAATCCACTTAACAAAGGTGGCAAGAAAAATCATAAAATGAGATAATAACTCTCTTAAAAAAATTTTGGGCTCAGTCGTGGATGCAAGTCAAGGACAGAAATGTGATGGAATTATAAGGCTCCACATGGCAGAACCAATGGGCAATCTTGTGCTTCATAACAGGCTGTGGCTGGCCAGCGCTTTCCCTGTTACTTTCTTGATCCTGGTTTAGTTGTAACCAGGATGGATACTTTGCAGATGAACAATTCTTTCAGTGACAAAAACATGAAAAATGGCAAACTCGGTTTCATTGCCTCCATGGCTTTTGTCCAGAGGAGTTCAATTGTACAGCTGGCTGGAAACAACTTCTGACTTCAAGACTTCAATCAGTTTCCCAGACATGCCTTGCTTTATTAGCTGCTCACAGAAGGAACTGCAGACACAAAGTGGTGCCAGATTCCTCAGACAAACCCGATCTCCACAGATTATGCTGTCTGTTCCTGTTCCTCCTTTAATATAAAACGAAGAGAGTAAATCAGCTTACTTTTCTTAGGCTTAAAAAGCTTCTGCAGACAGAAAAAGAATGTGTCCAGCCGGACACCTCTGGACAAAGACAGGAGCCACTGAGAAGGCTATTGCCAATAGACAGCAGGCTGTCAACACTAACATTGGATGTTCCCGCTTTGACAACTGATGAAAATGCAGTCACTTTCTCTATTCCTTTACAATGCTTTTCTTGCTTTAGAAATCAGGTGCAGCAAGGGGGGTTGGAATATAAGCTTAGGTAGCCATAAAATATCGCTGTGGTGGGAACCCAAGGATAAGCTGGTAACAGTTTGGCGGGCTGTGGAGTTAAGGAGAAAGCCCAAGCTCTAAGCTAATTGGGGAATGTGTTTTATGACAGTTTATTGCTGGGAATTGCACTTTGTTACTTTGTATTAGGGGGAAGGGAATTTAGTTTTTGGGTTCAACTATGTAGTGCCAATACGTTGTTTCCCGAATAAATGATTCTTTAAGAAAAATAATGCCTCGAAGTTCTTTTGAAGGGTTAGGGTTAGGGTTAGGCTATTGCCAATAGACAGCAGGCTTTCTCTGCTGAACACCAGGAACCTTTGCTTAACACTAGCTTGCTCACCACTGGCTAAAAGAATTGATTAAATCATTTGAAATACTAAAAAAAACATTTTACTATCTTGTATAAAAGGCCAACCTGGCACCTAATCAACTGGCTTCAGATTTTTTTTAAAAAAAAAAATTATTTACTGCATCTCTGAAGAATATCTCCTGGAAGGATACCTAAGATTCCTGGTTATCCTAATGGTCATGTGTTGCAAATTTATTGCAATTTGTTGTAGGGCCTGACCACATAGAGCTTCTAATAAATTAATCTAGATTGTATATAATGTCAGCCCAGGAAAACCCAAATAATCCCATTGCTCATGTCCTGCCACTAGCCATGGAAACTCCCTATACCAATACTATTTAGAATAACAGCTAGGTGTTGTTCAGAAGAAGATGAGGAAAGAATAAGCAGTTATCTGAACAGCTACATTCCTTAGGCACCATAAAGGTTTGAGGTGATAGATCAGAGGAGTGGTAAGTGGAAGGTGGTTGGTGAAAATATACTATCCAATAATCTTTCCATACTAGTAATTGATCCAGTACTCCTAGATAAGTCCAGCCAGTGACATATCCGCAATGAAGACAAGCTCTATATGGCTGCATAATAGACTATAAAATGCTAGAAAAAATATTTTTGTGTATGAATGTCCCAGCTACTCCAATGGTAACTGTTCCATCAGTTAGGTAGAATAGTCCCAAGTATTTTAAATATGAAAATAACTGAACTTCTAAACTCCAAGAGACTTGTTTCACAGAAAGAATAGCAGCGGTTTCTGCCAATCAAAACTCTTAACTTTTGAGTATATTGGAAAACCATTGTGGGTGAGTTTCAGTTCAGTTTGCACTAAACTATCTCCCCCCCACCCCCCGGTATCCAGATCAGAGCAAACATACAATCCAATCAATTCAGCTAGAAAAAAACTATAGCTTGATGTTTATTTATTAAACATCAAAGCATTTAATTGGCAAAGTTAAGCAGGCCAAAGCAGGGAGCAGCAAAAGCCATGAGAAAGGGAGAAAAAGAGACTTGAACAATAATTTTAAACTCAGCGAGGCCCTAAGCCAGTGATGGCAAACCTTTTAGAGACCGAATGCCCAAAAATTGGCCCCGTCCCCGCTCCACCCCTCCTGCCCGTCCCCACTCTGCCCCCATCCCCCATCCCACCTGCCCACAGGACCACTCACCACCTCCAGGGTCCGCCACACATCGCCCAGGCAGCCCAGCAGCGCTATGGCGGCCACATCCTCTGCCCGTGCCCTGCAGCATCAACTGCATGATGGGGTGTGAGGGCAGAGTCTTGTCTACGCTGCCTGGCTACCATGTCCTTGCCTGCGCTGCTCCATTTGGGCCACGCTCGAGGGTGAGTCTCCTTCAGGGGAGCTGCTGGAGAGGAAGGGGCTGTGGGGGGAGGCAAGGCTGGGGCAATGGCACATGTACCCACAGAGAGGGCTCTGAGTGCCGCCTCTGGCACCCGTGCCATAGGTTCACCACCACTGCCCTAAGCTATATAAACGTTGAAGGCCCTTTGATAAAACATTGTGCTAAAGTTGTCTAAAAAGTGTATACCAAAACAGGACCTTGAGTCACCACGAAAAACTGAAAATATATAAAGCCATTTTAAATCTAACATAAAAACTTGCTACGTAAGATTTTAAAAACTGTAGTACACATAAAAGCTACATAAAATACTTAGACTCTCTCCCACCCCCCAAAAAATCTGAAATTTTGTTATGCAGATTGTAAGGCCCTGTACTGTAGCTTATCCCAAATCCCACACTCATTACCTATTTGTGTTTATCAAAAGACACAGAAATGTCCAGGGCCACTGAAAAGAATCCTATAGTTAATTAGCATGGCAGCCTCAAAGAGGGAGCCTTTAACAATTCCAGTCTTAACCCTTTTAGGCATATAATAGCAGTAGAACCAAGATGGAAATAGGACATTAACTGATCGTTCCTCTATTCCATACTAAGAAAGGAATAATTTGCTAAATGGGGATGATATATTCCCCAGAAAATGGAAGAAACTGCCAGAAAAAAAAAAATTCTGAAATTGATTTCAAAAAGAAGAATCCTCTTTTTACCTGGAGAAGAACAGGCTCATTTACCAATGTAAATGTATTATGATAAGACATAAAGTTACTGGCTCCTAACAAAAGGATTTGGGGGAGAAGGAAGGAGAAAATGACAGCTGCACAGAAAATCTGACTCTCATCACATTTTGCTTAATGCTACTTGATTAAGTACCATTCAAAGCACTAATGCTGCAGCCCTATGCTTAGGTAGGCTGAAATTCCATTTTCATATAGAATAACCATTTTAGTAAGAAATATCCTCAAAAAAGGGAGTGTGTGTTTTTTTAAAAAAAAAATGTGTCGAGAGCTACTGTGCAGCTGTCTTTTATTTATTTATTTATTGGTTATTGTTTTCTTCAATTGTTATTTAGTTGCTATTCATCTTTATTGTGATTTACTTCCAGCTAAGTAAGCCTCAGTGAATCTCTTATCTTGTTTCTCAGTAAACATGAATAGCCAGCAACAGCTTAGAATCCAAACGGTTTTGAACAATCCTGTATATATATTGCTGAACAGAAACTTCTACAAGTGGTCCTTGACTCCAAGACCGTAATGGAGCCTGCCCATTACAGTTGTAACGATGGTCATAAAGTAGGTCCTCCATGTGGCTGATCCAATTTAATAATCTTTTTTGAGGTAGTTGTTAAGTAAATCAATTGTTCATTATGGGCTGTTTTGTCCCAAAACCAAATGTAAATGCTGGTTTTCAGCAAAAATGTCATAAAACCAATCATGTGACCCCTCCCCCAGGACAGTGCAAATGGCTGTAAATGTGGACTGGTTGCTGAGCATCTGAAATGTAGTCACATCACTCTGGAGCAGCGGCTCTCAACCTATGGGTCGCAACCCCATTTGGGGTCGATCGACCATTTCACGGGGGTCGCCAAACAAGGTTGTCTGCCATTTTTTTCCCCTTTTCCGGCGGGTGCCTTACCTCCCTTGGGCTGAGCCAGCTGGTGGCCCAGCTGGTAGTCGGCCTGCTCTGTCTCTGCCGCTTGCCAGCTACGTCTCGGCCGGCACAGGGGGCAGCACCACACATGCGCGGCGCTCCCAGGCAGGGAAAGTCCTCGACTTACGACTGGTTGGGGGTCACGGCATTAAAAAGGTTGAGAACCACTGCAGCTATCAAACTTTGAACCAGGTTTTAAGTTATGATGAACAGGTCCATCATAACTTTGAATGGTAGCTAAATGACTGATCCTAAATCGAGGACTACCTTTATTAAGTTCACTTTGGCCTACTCTTTAAGAAATGGATTTAAGGCTGCAGACTAAGCTTCATTAAGCATTACCTTGTTACAGCAAAAGAGTGAGAATCAGTCTTTAAAAAACAGATGTGAGGATAGTTTCTTTAACGGCAGTGAGACTTCTCCACTGTGTCTTGCACAAACAAACAAACCACAGTTTTGCATAGGGGTGTTCTGTGTTGCTGAAGGTCACCGGGCTGTTTACAACAAAACATTTCAATATACAATTTGAATAAAAATGTACACAGTAAAATGCAAAATAAAAGCGCAATATAAACTAGGCAGTATCAAGGCAAGCATACAAAAACCAAAACAATATGAATTAAAATTCAATTAAAATAATATACGTGAACGCAATCTTAGGATTGCATCGCAAAGCTCTTCACAGAGCAAACTACTTGCATCCTTTGAAAGGTTAACCCTTATTTTGAACTAGTTTATGTTTCAACAGAAGTAGAAATAGACCTCTGCTCTTATATATGGGTAACTATAACAAATTCTCCACCCCTTTTGTCCTTTTCAAGGGTACTGAAATTGAAAAGAAAAGCACCTTGGCCAGGTGGCTATTTCCAATGCATCAGTGCTACTTTAATGTTGGAAATTTTCAACCTTTCAGAGAAGCATATGTGGAAAAAAGTGCAATAAGGTTTAATGAAGTTATAACGCCCTGGCATCTTCTTGGACATGAAAAGCAAAAGGCCAATTTGGCAGCTTAGTCAGTAAGATAAACAGACAGAAAAGACAAACCAATAACACCCTCAGCTAGATGGAAAGAATTATGCTGAGACTGTCTATATACCTGACTTACCCTATACAAAACAACCTTTGCTTGTTCGCTGTAATTAATGAGTTAGATTACACAACACAATTCTAAACCAGAGTCTTTTTATACTCTGGATGGAAACATTTTGGGAAGGTAAAATGCTAACAAGCTGAAGATGTTTTAATTAGGACAAGAAGATATAATGGAAAACCAAGTTCCTAAGCCTTTAATAGGCTGGGAAGAAAAGAAATCATAGTTAAATACGGCTTCCTTCACTTCTATACATGAAGATATAATTATAGCAATTCTATCTTTCCCATAAATCAAAGCCTTGTCCTTTGCATATGAACATCCTAGCCTTGAGTTATAACTAGAAAATTTAGTCTCTTAGGGAATGACTTAATTCACACCTCATGGATAAATGTATATATTAGAACTTAACTGATTTCTGGGCTGATCCAACAGATTTGCCCTTCTCTGAATTTTACAAAAATGGTTTTTCACATATCAAAGCATATATTTCAGTATGAATTTTAAGCTTCAAATATAATTATATATTATATATTCCAGTTAAATACGATTTTAAACTTTGATGAAACACAGTTATAGATTTTTAAAAGTGTGGAAACGACAAAGTTAGAAAAAAGTTTGCTGTTCTTAATTTTGTCCGCTATCTCTGGGCTGAAAATATCCAGATGATCGGTGGATGGCAGCAAAGATAAAGAAGCTCTGTCTTCCAAGGCATGTGAAATTTTACCACTTCTACTGAGGCTTTCAGTTAGTCCAAATAAAAGAGAATTAAGCACCATTTGGAACTCTGGGAAACCCATCAAATCATTTGCTGCAGTTTTCCCTTTATAAAATGCAAGTACATTCCTATAATCTGTTTGGGTCGTCATTTCAGAGATATTTCCTTATCTAAACAGAGAAACAGAATGACCAGGGTTCGGGGAAAAAATAACCAGGAGGGGGACCGACTTCTGACTTCCTGTTGGCTTACTTATTGAGTTTCCTTCTGGGAACCAGGCAAGGAGCATTGGAAATCTTCCTTTCTTCCTTCCTTCTTTCCTTTTTTCCTTCCTTCCTTCCTTCCTTCCTTCCTTCCTTCTTTCCTTCCTTCCTTCCTTCCTCCCTCCCTCCCTCCCTCCCTTCTTCCTCTCTCCCTCCCTCCCTCCCTCCCTTCCTTCCTTCCTTCCTTCCTTCCTTCCTTCCTTCCTTCCTTCTTCTCTTCCCTTCTCTTCCCAGTTTGCCCTCCCTCCCTCCCATCCACATTTATTTTAGAATTCTTGTTGGCTTCCCACTGACTTAACATAAAATAATAGGCATCATGCAAGTCATGGCAAAGGTCAGGATGGGTATGTGGAGGTATGTGAAAAGTGCCATTGGGGGTGTAGTCAGTGGTGGGATTCAGCCATTTCGCACCAGTTCAGCAGAACCGGTAGCTAATTTTTTGTTGGCCAGGCCCAGAACGGATTTCTGGAAGAGAGAACCAGTTGTTCACATATTTGAACCCCACCAATGGGTGTAGTGTAGGTTGGAAGAAGTTATGGGGATGTGCAGGATGTGCCCCGCAGTCAGAGAGAGTGCGTGGGGGCATGGCATGAGTTGGGAAGGAGTACACAGGGGTACGCAAGAAGTAGCACATGGTGGTGAGGGTATGCTGGGATGTGGCATGGGTTGGGAAAGGTATGTGGGGATATGCAAGTGGCCAGTTTGGTGCAAATGCAGAAGTGCTGGGCATGGTTTGCAGGTGAGGACACTTAACTAAACAACTTGTGTTCTTATGTACTGGCTTTTCCCTTGTCCATGTTCTCCACTGTCAAGCAAAGCTGGCAGGGAGTGTGGGCAATCATGATCAAATTTATACTACTGTCATCTTCCCAAATGACAATCAGCTGACCATGGCTGACTACAGTGGTACAGCAGCATTGAAGAAGGAAAAATTTGCCAAAATTTCAATCCCATGGGCTCACGAGTCTGGATTTTCATTGCATTCTATTAGTTAGCCCATTTAAGATCTATCAATTCACAAATGTCGACCTATGATACACCATTTCACCCGACTGAAGGTTACAAACAGATAGTAGAGTTTTAGTAATATATAGATGGTGGTTAAGGCCTTCAGCTAGAAACTGAGAGACTGAGTGAGTTCTAGTCCCGCAACAAGCCCAAAGTCAGCTGAGTGACTCTCTCACACTGTTCTCCGCGGAGCTGAAAAGCTTTTTGGGTGGAGCTCCTCCCTTTGCTGCGTCTCTGTAGGAAGCAGGAAGCAGCAAGGGCAGGAGAGAGCTAGCTAGCCCAGCTATGCTGACTCAGGAATTCTGGGAGTTGAAGTCCATGAGTCATAAAAGAGCCGAGGTTGCCTACTCCGGAGTTTGTTGGAGAACAGCTTGAAGCCAGCTTGCCAGGTAAGCAGAAGATCGGAGAGAGGGAGGGAGAAAGAGAGAGAGGAAAAAGAGAGAGAGAAAGAAAGAGAGTGGGGGAAGAGGACTGGCAGACCAAGGCCAGATAGAGAGAGAGGGAGGGAGAGAGAGAGACAAAGAGAAAGAGACCCTTTTGACATCTAAAATGAAGATAACACTGCATATATCCTTTTTTACCTGTGTGTGTATATGTATATATACACACACACACACACACACACACACACAGAGAGAGAGAGAGAGAGAGAGAGAGAGACCCCTATAATAAAGGTAAAAAAGGATATATGCAGTGTTATCTTCATTTTAGATATCCAAAGGGTTTTGCAGCTCCCGGTGTTTTGGTGGGTCCAAGTGGCTCTGAGTGTTTTGGATTGCCTACCCCTGGACTAGCCAAATCCAAGCTCTTCAGTCGTTCTTCATATGTTTTAGTCTCCAGGCTTTGAATCATTTTAGTTGCTCTTCTTGGATTTTTTTCCCAAAGTCTCAACATTTTTTTTGTGATATGGTGACCAAAATTGGCTGCAGTATTCCATGTGTGGTCTTACTAGGGTTTTATAAAGTGGTACTAATACTTTGTGTGATCTTGATTCTATGCCTCTGTTTATACTCTGGGATGTAATCTGTCGGGTCCCAGTGATTTAGATTCATCAAGGTGAATATAGGTGTTCTCTTACCATTTTCTTGCTTATTTTAATTTTTGTTTCTAGTTTTTTTTTTTTTTTTGCAGTGATTTTTTCGGTATGTTGGGCTATAGTTTCTATTTTGTGCGAAGACTGATGCAAAGAATGAGTTAAGTAGTTCTGCTTTCTCCTTGTTGCCTGTTATTTTCTTGCCATCTTCTCTCCTTAGTGGACCTACAGTTTCCTTTTTTCTTGTTGTTTTTTCTTGTTGTTAATATGTTGGAATAAACTTTTTTATTATTATTATCCTTGATTTCTGTTGCAAGTCTTTCTTCGTTCTGAGCCTTTGCTTTCCTGACTTCATCTTTGCACGTTCTGGCTGTCTGCTGATAATCCGGCTTAGTTATGTGCCCCTCTTTCCATTTTTTGTATTTGTCCTTTTTGTCATTCAGTTTGTCAGAGAGATCTTTGTGCAGCCATGCTGGTTTCTTCTTGAATTTCTTGTTTTTCGTTTTCAGTGGTATTGTGCTGGTTTGGGCTTTTATGATCACATTTTTCAGAATTTCCCACACTTCTTGTGTTGTTTTCCCCTTTAGGATTTTCATCTATGGGATCTTTCCTAGATTCTCTCTGAGTTTATTAAAGTCAGCTCTTGTGAAGTTTAAGAAGAGTCAATAACCTTCATAAGTCAGTTCTTGGTATTACAAATGTTCAGCTATCCTGGCTGAGAATTTTGAGAGCTGATTTGGGTTGAGTAGAACCTTATGTAACCAGGTAAATGGAGGTTCCTTTCTATTATTTCCACAAGTCATGAAACACTGGTGGTGATGGAGCAACACAACAACACAAAAAGAAACACAAACTCTAAAATGAGTGGAACTGTTACACATAATAATAACAACAATAAAATAACAACAATAATAATATAAAAAGGAAGAACTTTGTTGAAGCTTTTTTCAAACAGCTATGTTTTTCTAAACTTTTAAGAGGATTTTGATTTTGGAAAACATCATTCTTCCTTGCCAGGTACTCCATTCTTTGGTTAAGTTCATTCTTCACATTAACTCATGCCCATAATGTATTTAACCATGGTTTACTGAATGAGCCACAGTCTTCTAAGCCAAATGCTATGTTTATATTTGTGCATGAGGTAAGCCAAAGCCAAACTAAGGCCATGGTTCAGCTCATAAGGTTTAGGGCAATGAATGAACCCATTCTTTCTGCACCATTTTAACAGCTTGGTTGGGGCAAACTAAATGAATATGATTCAGTTAAGCAAGGTTTAGAATGTAAATGAAGGTAACTTTCTGATAAATTGCACATTTGTATTCAAAAGTTCGGTAACCAGCTTGTAAGTGAGGAGAGGTGGTGATACTGCTTATCTTCCATTTCATATCCTGAAACAGCCAAGCAATCTGGCATGCATAAGCATATTAAATTCATCAGAAGCCTAATCTGCATTGTGATAAGCTTTCTCTTACGTGTACCTTCAAGTTCAAATAAGAAGCAGTGGGTCTAGAATATTAGAAATATATTATAACTTGGGAATGAACTCTCATGATCTCACTGAGATTTACTTTTGCATCAACATGTTCAGGAACAAAGTAAAGAAATAAATACAGAAGAGAAAAGGACAGAGGGCAACATCTACACCATGAGAGCCAGGATTTTGTCCTTTAAAGATAGAACAACTAATATAGAACAACTGCCTTATTCAACATCCACAGCACCGTGAAAATAAGAAATCCTAATCGGTTGGATCCATCCATGATTTCCCTACATATGGGAAAACAAACCATTGATTCCCACAAATTGCTGATTAAACAGCTAGAAATGAGCCTTAGGACTTATGTCCTGACCTGGGACTTCCAGCTGAGGAAAAATGGTGAACTAGATTTCTTTGAAAGAGAGAAGTTGATGCAGTGGTGACAACCTATGGATTGGTGGTAAGCTCGGTCCAGAGGAACCTCTCCAGAAAAGAAGAGGATAAGAGATTGCCCATTTGCACTCCAGATGATTGTTCCTTGTGAGGAGATTACAGGATAGTGGTCATGCAGTGAGCCTGAGCATCAGGCATCAAGGGAAGCTATCAAACTATCAAATGTGGCAGAGCTTTTAAGGACACTGGGTACAACCATTTTCTAATCACTTTCAAATTTACAATTATTTTACAGTTAAAAGAATCAGTTTGATCTAATGGTTAAGGTACCAGGTTAGAAACCAAGAGACCATAAGTTCTAGTCTTACCTTAGCTAGGAAAGCCAGCTGGACCAGTCGCTCTCTCAGCCTAACTCATCTCACAGGGTTGTTCTGGGGAAAATAGGAGGAGAAAGATGTGTTGGATATGTGGTCACTTGGAGCTATTTATAAAAACAAGAAAGGCAAGATATTAATAAACACATAAATAGAAAGAGGTCTTCCAAATATCAAGTGAGTTATTGTTATTGTAGTGAGTAAAACTACAAAAAAAATCCTACAAAATAGAAGAGTTTCCATTAGTTTTCAACTAGCAATTGAAGGAATGAAAGTAAAACAAGTGGCAAAAAGCTAAATAAATTATAAAAGTTATAAAAAGATGGAGGGATCAGGCAAATTTGGAATGTTAGGACTATTGCTAAGATCTTTGAAAAATTGATTAAACAAAGTATTTCTATGTGTCAGCCTTACCAGATAGATCAAACGCGAAACATGGCCATATAAGCTAATTCTACTTTATTGTAAAGCTATATGGGCAAAATCTTGCAGGTCTGAAAGTACAGTTCTTCTGATGTCACCTTTATAGTCTCCCTTCTGAGCTTCTTGCTCTGCTCACTAAGAGGACTACACTCTGACTTTTCCTTTCTTTGTCTTGTTTCCCAAGGTCATTCCTACATGCCATTACACTATGAAACATAAATTGTTTAGTCTATCAGGAGAAATACCATTGGCTAAAAACTGAAAGCAAAGCAACAAAGACTTCACAAACACAGTCACTAAAGGAGACTAATGTTCTCAGCAAAGAAAAATGAAATTTGCAAGATGACAAATAAAGGTATGAAATCTTTTTTTAAAGCTTTGAAAAACCGGGAGAGAAATTTATAACTAATTTGACATCCATAATCTTTGCACGTGTAAATGTATTTTTGAAGATGGTTTATAAAGAATAAGTGAAAGATGTGATGGGAAACAATATGGAAGAATTTATGGATATATAGTATGAGCAGAGAAGTCCTAGGTGATGGGAAAATATTAGAAAATAAAGAAATGAAGGTTATAAAATGGAGGTGATGGTCAAAAGAGAAATACAAATGATAAAGCAAGAGATGAAAAAGGATCCAAGAGAAGACTTATTTTGGGGGTTATGAATGAGGATTTCTAAAACCTTGAAGAAATATTTAAGATGGAGATCTGGTCATGTTTGCCATCTGGACTATGTGAGAAAGATGACATTCTGTGACAGCAATTTGATTCATTAAAGAATAAGATTGTCAGAAGCAAAAGTAAGAAATACAATGTTTTTCATTGGTGATTGGATAAGAAGGGGCTACAGAAAGAAGCAAATCATGTGTGTAATTTCATATTAATTTGCTTGCACTTGTTGCAAGGAAGATTTGGGGGAAAAGAGGGCTTTAAAATCCTGGTAAATCTTCTGTGGAGTCCAAAACTGTCTTCTTCTGTTACAGATTGTAAAAGTCCATCTTTGATTACATTTTCCTTTTTGTAAAGCTACCTCAAAACATGTTTTTTTAAGTTAAACATTGCTTTCTCTGCCACATACCTGTCTGCTTCTTTTTAACATTATTTTCTCTCCCCCCCCCCACTTTGTTGATCCAAATTGGTTGCTGAGGTTATTTCATTTGCATCTCCCCCCATCCTGCCCACCATTAAGGTCAGTAAATTTTTCCCTGGATGCATCACACTGCACAAGCTTGCCATTTTGAAATATTCTCTCTCCTTCTGACATTATGGTTTTTTAAAAAAAAAAAAAAAAAGAGAGAGAGACTAATATTTCTGAAAGGTCACCACTCTAGGATGACTCTGGGAAAATTTAGTGCAACAGCAAAAAGGCATTTTGAAGTCTAGTTTAAAGAATCAAATCAAGATTCTGGCTTGCCCCTCTTCCCTAGAGAAACCAGCTTCAGCAAGGAAATGGGAATCCATAGGACAGCTTCATGGGGAGCAGATCAAACGGAGAGGATGTAGCTGCAAGTGCCTGACTGATGTTGAGCAGAGATCTATTTTTTACAAATTGCTTGAAGGCATGGCTAAGTCAAAGCATTCATCTAGTCTCCTTTTTTCAGTTGTTGACTTCAGAAGTGTGTGACTTCAGCTGCCATAATGCTCGGTGCTGGCTAGGAATACTGGGAAATGTGTCCCTTATATATGGAACACATTAGAGTGGAGAAGATGGCATTATAGCAGGATTAACTGCACTGCTTGAAGCTTTGTAGGGCTTCAATTGCATACTTTCCTAGCTCTTATCTGGGGATGCAGGAGCTCTTATAAACAGAACCTTTGCTTTATCACTGGCCTTCCTCCTTATACCCCTTTAATCAAAAAAATTCAAGCATCTCCAGATCATCCCAGCTGGCTCTGAGGATAACCATTACAATAATTTAAAAGTAAGGACTATAGAATGTATACCTGTGTGTGTGTGTGTATCTGACTCTGGGAGTAATAACATAGATACATATTTCCGTTCATATTGCCATCATTTCTTTATTATTACTGTTTCTTCCAATGAACTCAGGACAACAAATGTTTCACAACAAGCTTTCAAGCCATGTCAGGTTAGAAAAGGGGTGTCTAGTAACAAAAGATCTCATTTAATGAGTTTCATGTCTGAGAAAACCTATATGCTCATAATTGATCCATTATTATTATATTATTTGTATTGTATTGTATTGTATTGTATTGTACTGTACTGTACTGTACTGTATTGTATTGTATTATAGTATATTTCAACAGAATCTCTTTCAGGCTATTGTTGGTATTGCACTTTGCTTTAAAATCATATAAGGGCTAGTCTTATCATTAGAGCATGGTGAGAAATATGAGACCATATACAGTAGATATTACTGAACTACAGTTCTCAGAAGCCCCAGCCAACATGGCCCCATAATGAGAGATTCTGGAAGACTGTAGGACTACCATATCTAGCATAAATAGGAGGACCACCAGAATCAAAATATTCTATATTTTGATGCTTCTACCTGGTGGTTGTTCAAATCTTTGCAGGCCAGGTTTAATAGCCTTAAGAATTGTCATTCAGAAACATCTAGAACAGCGGTTCTCAACTTATGGGTCGTGACCCCATTTGGGGTCGATCGACCATTTTACGGGGGTCGCGAAACAACGTGATCTGCCATTTTCCCCCCCAAGGGGGTGGCACCACGCATGCGCGGCGCATTCGTGTGATGGGGTCGCCGTTACACGAAGATTGATAATCGCTGATCTAGAAGGCTACAGACTGTCCAAGAGAGAGGCTATTTTGAGGTGTGTGTGTGTGTGTGTGTGTGTGTGTGTGTGTGTGTGTGTGTGTGAGAGAGAGAGAGAGAGAGAGAGAGAGAGAGAGAGTAATATAATGTATAGAGCTTGGAGAAAGAAGGGAAGAGGTGCTGCCTAGGAAACAATCAGACAGGAGAGCAGACAGTTGCTTAATGGTTAGGAAAGAAACTTAAAAAGGACCCGCCCTGAAGGATCAATTGAAACTGGTTGTGGGAAGTGTGTGCCTTCAGTCTTGCCAGATTCTGTTAATGTTAGTGTATTGTAGCCTTACAATATACTAGAATTAGTTCATCTACTTATGTTTCCTGGCTAGTCTTATCTGAGACGGCTGACAAGTAGTGATACATTAGGACTGCTGATCCTCACTCTTTTTATGGGAGGTAGCTCATGGCCAGGTTGCACAGTTGCCTTCTGTGAATTTGAAGTGGGAGGTGGAGGGTCCCATGTTGCTGCTTCTCAGCAACATTTCTGAGGCTGATCCCGAATTCTATTTGAACTGCTTCTCACACTGGATTCTGGGTTGTTTGATTCTGGTTGCAGTCAGTGTCGAGATTCCCACATCAGCATCCTGCAATGAAAGAACTTTTCTTGCTTTGCTTTAAATGAATACAAAATGAATGAGTGATGAGAGGCCTCTGTGAGGAAGCCACTTGCCACAACACCGCATAAATTACTGCTCTCCTTCATTCATTGGAAGGAGGAACCTTTGCTGCGTCTTAGATTATCTGGATGTGGTTGCACTATGGAATCACTCCTGATGCATAGGCAGTACAAATGCTCCACCTCAGATATTGCTCATTTTGCTACCCTATGAATCATGGCTCAAAAATGGTTTCCTTTCAAATTCAGCAATTATCTTATGAAGCAATAAAATTAAATTAAACATGGTTGGGAAAAGCATGTGGAGTATGACTACTGGAATTCTTTTCAACACCTTTAAAAAAAGCAGCCATAAAAAACATCTGCAATTTTTCAGTGAAGTTGTGAAGAATGTTGTATCTTGCCACAGTGTGTACATGTGTGTATATGGGTGTGCTTGTACTGTGTGTTTGCATGTGTGCATTTGAAAATAGTGGGGGTTGAATATACTGTGCTCTGGGTTACATGACTGAAAGGGAGGCCAAAAAGTGTTTGTGTGGAACAATCAACAGTATACCAATATGTTGCCCAACTATGTTTCCCACAGTTTCGGCCCTAATAAAGTAGACTATTTGTCAGGTGCAAAAGACCAGGTTCAATTAAACTGATGTACTGATCTAGCCTATGCACAAGAATCTCCTCAACTAACGGCCAATACTGGTTAGAGTTAAATAAGGGTCAATGGTACCCAAGGAGGATTGGATTTAATTTGCTTGTGGACAGGTAGGGATTTTAGGATGAACCCTCTTTTCACTTTGCCTCCTGGTTCTGCCAGTCCTTCTCCTACAGTATTATAGGCCAGGACTCCTTTTATTGTAACAGCCATAGCAACATTCTGAATGTGCTTCCACCTTCCTCCTTTTGTCTTCATATCAACTAGGGAGTGGATTGTCTGAGATATTTTCTCAAGTTACTTTCTTGACCCAGGCTCAAGCCTCACTTATCTAAGCATTGTCTTTGTGGAGGTTCTTCCTCCTATCCTTCAAGGCCATTCCCTCTTTCCTCTACACATAGGGATGAATTTGGTTTGTTTTTCCTTCTGTGTGTGTGTCTCTCTCTCTCTCCACAGCCCCATCCCATTTTCAAACTCTCTGTTGCCAGTTTCTCCCTGTCACATCACATTTGGCTCCACTGCATTCAGTTTCTGGGGATTCTAACATTCTCTTGGATTGGAAAGAATAAAACACAATAGAGAAAGCACCCCAAGAATGGTTTCTGGAATTTCTTCCAACACCTTATTAGCCAAAGAAAATGTCTTTCCAGCAGTTTGTTGGAATGGAAATAATAAAAAGAGAGAAGGATGAGTTTTAGAGTAGATAATGCTCTTATTTACACAGGTCAAAGTGTAGAAGTGAACAAATTTGGGGGCAGGAAGTGCCTGATGTGAAAGCCATGCCACAAAAATAGGGGGGGAACATGATAAAAAAAGGATGCAATTAACAGTAAAACTGCATTATCTCCAAAATAATTATTCTGTTAATAGCTAGTATTATTAAACCCGCTTTACTACCATTAACGATTAAATTTAAATATTACCAACTTTGGGAAAGTCACCCCATGGTAAGATGGGGAGCCAATAAATTTGATAAATAAAAAATAAAAATAAAAATGTCCTGAAAGGTACATATACAGCTTTGGGGATCTTAGAGTTTTATTCAGTATAATAAAAAGGTTGCATGTTTTATTTCCAACAGGCAGAATACTAGCACTTAGGCCACCCAAATTCGGCAAATATGACCTACCCAACATTTTCTTTTTATTTTATTCTTATTCTTACAAATAACAGTTTCATTTTATGGCTACGCTATGAAAGAATACAATGACCTGCACAGTCATAATTGGGTCTGCAGAATTTTACCTTACATCTTCTAAGGAAATATCAAGAAACAGTTATGCCTTTTAGATACAGAGATTCCTTGTTTTTCTTCCTGCTCAGTGGTCTAACGTTTAACAGCAATGCCCTCTTTTAGTTTTGCTGAAGAAAAGTGTGTATGTGTGTACGTGTTGCGTGTATGTGTGTGTGAGTGTATCACAATACCTCATCACAACTTTAAAGTATGAAGAAGTCATATCCTTCCCCAATCAATTTATTCTTTTTCTAAAAACAGCCCTGGCCTGGGACTTGGGGCATGCTAATCAACTGAAGTGGTTGTTTGAACATGCCAAGACAGATCATCCAAGACTGGATTTTAACATATTATTTTTTGTGGGTATCTAAAGGCATAACTCTTTCCTAGAAACTTATTCATATATGAATTCTGGACAAGCACAAGTTCCATTCCCAATAAATTCCAGAGAGATTTTATGTGGGAAAAATGGGGAAGGGAGAGGGAAATGAAATATGTTAGATATTTGATATGCGTGTATTTGTCTGTTTCTTTGTGTGGGTGTATGCTGTTCCTTCTTTTTGACATTCAGGATTTATTCCCTGCTTTTTTCCCCTTTCTTTTCTTATTGTCTGTTTTTTTATAATGTAAGCCACCAGAGCTGGGCAAGCCTCTACATTTAATGAAGTAAATAATACTTTTCTTCTTATTTATTAGATGTTTTAGGCCACCATAATCTTGTGACTTTTAACAATTTACAGAAATCAAAACAACGAGAATACAACTGTCATGATAAAACTTGCCTACAAAGTTTTGGGAATAAATTGGAGATAGAAACTATATCTGTACACTTAAACTCTTTGACAGAATAATAATCAATCAAAGTTCTTTTTAAAAGTCATTGAAACCAAGTCCTGATGAAATTAATGGGACTTAATTTAACTGTTATAAGTATTTGCCTCACTGATTCTAAAGTAATTTCTCATATGTAACTGTTCAACCACTGTCTTGTAATAAACAACAATATCAGTTTTGAAATACAGCACTGAAAGAAAACAGAAGAACCACATTATGATAAATTGTCAAATAGTGTAAACAAGTGGCAGCTTACACTTACTCTTTTGCACATGTGGTGAATCCATAGGCACCCACAGAGAGAGACAAGTAACAAAATAGCATTGTGCTTTTCTTTATTTTGGCATCTTTGTGTCAATGAACAAATGCCTTTATGTATCTTCATCAAGGCCAAGAAAGGAAGAAAGATGGTAGAAAAGCTGGATTAGAAAAGGGACAATTGTCAGACTGGGGTGAGCTTCAATAGAAAAATCCAGTGGTGACTAGATTGAATCTCCCCATCGAAAGCAGGTCTATGAAGTATCACCTTTTCTCCCTACTTCTAAACCCAAAGCAAAGAAGCCATATGATTTGACATCATCTCAGAACTTTCACCAGACCAAGATATAGAAGGTTTTCCCAACTATTTGAAGTATCTTGTTATCTGCTCCACTTTCTCAACACATTTTCAACAAGAATATCATTCCTTCTATCAACCACCAGGTCCATATCAAAGAAAACCCAAGCATCCTCACATTGACGGCAGTCATTCACATGAAGAAACAATCCTCACTACAAATTTAGGGCTGTTTAATGTTACTCCAGGACTAGGAGAGTAAGGAGTACTCTCTTCTCCTTTTGGAGCAAGAACTTGTCATTTCCTTTTCCCAGAAGACAGATTCCTTCTGCCATATTAGAGAGAAATCTTTTTCATTGCCACAGCAAATATCTGAAATAAGATCACACTAAGCGACCTTAGTTTTGAACTACTATTAGTTTTGAACACTAGTAGTATTGTTATTAAATATCCAATGATGCAGTTAAAGAAACCTCCTCAGTTTCTACTGGGTAGAACCAGATAAATCAGCTTATTGAATTCAGTTAGACTTCACCTGATTACAACTAATTTGAGTTCCAGTTATTACCAGAGTGAACAGATGGCTGCACTAAGAAAATGGGAATAATTAATAAAGCTAAAAGTTTCAGACAAATTGGTTGGAGTTTGCTAGAAGGCTGTGACAGACTAAAATATAATTGCAAAGAATCTAGATAGTAAGAAAATATAGGGCTGTTGTTGCTAAAGGAGTCAGCAAAATAGTATCCTTGGAGAAACAGAGTAAAAAAAAAAAAGGTAAGAGATCAGAGGGAGAGATGAAGTTAGACAAAACTGTGTCACTGAGGAAATTAAAGATAACAAAACTGAGAAAGGCTGTTTTTCCAAGCAGATATAGAGACAGGAAAGTTAGGACCTAAGAGGGGATAAAAAGAGCTGTGGGCATGCAAGGGGGATGTGTGGGTGGAGAAGAAGAAGTTCAGCCAGTCAAAAGGGAGCTATGAAATAGAAAATGAAGAATGCCTCCTTGGAAGAGATAGGCTAAAGAGAAAGGAAGATAAGGAGCAGAGCTATGCATCTTTTTTTGTTTCTAAAATGGGAAGGGAAAATGAATTGTAAGGAAGAAAATTCTACACATCTTTAGAACAATAGAGGAGGAAAAAACTAGAGGCATAAAACAATAGAAGTTTGGGTCGGCCCGAACAATCCAGTGAAGGAATCAATAGTAATAAGCAGTGTCCGTCATGGAGGAGCCTTGCTGACTGCAAAAGAGGAAAGGGCAACTGGTAGAATCGCCAGCAATGAAAATGCCCAGTTGATTGGGTGTGTGGCGGAGCAGCAGGAGTGGAGGAGAGAGAGAGGAAGACTTGGAGCAAATGAGCCAAGATGGAGGAAACTGGACAATGGGGTCAAGGAGCAGGGAAGAGCTGCCAGTATGAAATTTTACAGACCCAGCCTTTGACTTTGGGTGCTCTGCAGAGGAGGAGAGCAATACTCAACTTTTCTCTTCAGTCCTGTCCCTTTGAAATATATGCACCTTCGAGACTGAGTAAGAAAGAAGCAAAAGGGCTGGATCTCCAGTGAATCTCTCTATAGGACAAAAGATTTGTTCCACTGAACTCTATGAGTCAAAAAAATTATATATGTGTTTTAATTATTTGCATATTTGCATAGATGTTGTTTTCTGTTGTTGGTAGTAAACCTGATAACTGTTTACCACCCATACAGTACTTATTTTTATGAATTTATAAATGCATAATAGTGCAAAACATCCTCCATTCTGATTTTTTAATTATTTGATGGGTTTTAGAGATTGCCCACTTCCAAAATGACTCTGGGAGGCTTACATCAAAAATGAAAATGGGAAATTCCATGCATCAAACAAGCACACTCCCCATAACAAAAAATCTAACCAGGAATATAAATGATATTAATCGTTTTAGATAACCAAGAATACTGTCTGGAACACTACCAAGGTGGGAGCCAAAACAGATCTCTTGGGAATATTACAGAAGGTAGACAGTGAAGATAGCTTCACAAATTACATTGTAGTTTTCAATGTATGGTAAATATTTATAATATTTATATCTTGATTTATGACTTAGCATGTTTGCGAATTTATGATTAAGTACATTGAATGAGTAATAAAGTAAACTGGCTTGTTCAACAAACCATAATTAAAGCATATCATGCAGTGGGTAAAGTTATTCATTATTACTCATACACATGGTTGTCCATTATGTGCATTATTTGTTTAGCGTATGGCACGTTATTTATGGACTAGCATTATATACAGTGGTAGGATTCAGCCGGTTCGCACCACTTCAGCAGAACTGGTAGCTAATTTTTTGTTGCCCAAGCCCAGAATGGACTTCCAGAAGTGGCATCCACACAGAGAACCAGTTGTTCACATATTTGAATCCCACCCCTGATTATATATTAGCATTATGTGCAATTCAGCCAACAGCGCATCATAGAATTCTGATTGTGTATTTTAGTTCTTTGTTCTTACAAGCTGTGCTCATCTGACAAGACTACTAATGAACCAAAGTATGATGGTACTACATTACTGACGCTATTATATACAATTTTGGATTTTGACAAGATTAAATATTTTCAAGAAAATCAAAGGACACCACTTAGTGTTAGGACTTACTCTTCTCGTGACCAGCACAATTTATCTAAGCAAGTCTCTCAACATTTAGCTGCCCGATTGTAAGGCTAAAATGATACAGAAGTGGCCAATAAGCTAATTTTGCAAAGATGATGTTCTTCTATAAAGTAGATAGACAAATGTAATGCCTTTTGTGAAACAATCTCTCTTCACTTAAATAAGAATTCATTTTTTCACTTCCTATTCTGAAAACTAATCCTAAGGCCAGAGGTATATCTTAACTATTGCTCTAGTTCCTTAAGGCTCCTTAAAAACCAGAAAAGTTGAAGGTAATGTTTTCTAATATCCTTTATTACTGATGAAGCTAGAGGGACTGTTGGGAATTGTAGTTCAACAGCTATGGAGGCTCACAGGCCCTTTACCCTTCTTTAAAACAAGAGGAGGAAAGATTTTAAGGAACCAGAAAAGTAAATAGAATAAAAAGATGAGAGTCTAAATCAGTGGTGGCGAACCTATGGCACAGGTGCCAGAGGCAGCACTCAGAGCCCTCTCTGTGGGCACGCTTGTCATCGCCCCAGTCCTAGGCCTTTCGCTGGATTTTATAAAATCTTTTCGCTTTAGGCCTCCACCACCATGTACAAAAAAAAAAAGGTTTAATCAATCAGTCAATTTCAACTTCTCACAGAAAAAAAAAGATCTTGCAAAATTGGAATTGATTGATTGAACTTTTTAGTCCCATCCAGTCTGCTGTTACCACCACAGCCACAGCCACCCAATGGGCCACACCCTCCAATGGGCCACACCCACCTAATGGGCCATATCCACCTGGCATCCAATAATGCATGAGTGGGTTTCGGGTTGCAGTTTGGGCGTTCAATCTCTAAAAGGTTCGCCATCACTGGTCTAAATCCTTAGCTAGCCAAACTGCTAGCTTTAGATTTTGAAGTGAGTTGGAAAAGAATTAAAGGATCCTATAATGGCCATCTCTCTCTCTCTCTCTCTCTCTCTCTCTCCACCCAATAGTTTTCATAAAAGATTTTACATACTGTATATAAGAGTACTTTCAAAGAAAAAGATATAGAAATGTTAAAGAGAAAAAAGTGTTAAGAAACTACCTCTTCACTAAAGTAGTCAGATCTTTGGAAAGAGTCCATGATTTGGGCACAGTGCTGGATTTTTCCATGATTCCTCCAGACACAACCCATATTGTGGTGCGTCCTAAATACAATTTTAAATTGAACTCGACCAGGGATCTGCAACCTTGTCAACTTTAAGACTTGTGGACTTCAGCTGAAGTCCACAAAGTCTTAAAGTTGTCAAGGTTGCAGACCTCTGATCTAGACAAGAAAATAAGTCTCTAGGAGGAAGAATTATGACAAGTGAAGAATTTCAAACAATTGGAAATAGGTTGTCATCTAGGTCTCCAGCAGCAGAAATGAGTGATTCCCATTCAGTTATGCACTTTCATTTCCTAGGACATTATGTACCTATCTTTTTAAAGCAAATAATAAAAGCCATAACCCAGATAGAAGCTCTGAAATATCATGTCTCACATGGTAAACTAGATATTAGCATGCTGTGCATTTTGTTCTGAAGTAACATGAACTAAAATAAGCCTTTTGACAAATGTTCATAGTCACATGTGCGATACTATATTCGATTACTTACAAATAGCTAACTTTTCTTTACTTACACATTTGGGTTTGACTTGAGAGCAATCTTTTACTTATACTGACACAACAATATATTAAAAAAACCTGCTCTGAAATCTTCCATTCTATTCAGTGGTTACTGATGATAATTAATTGTGTAATAATAGATCAATGTAAATTCATGTTGAAGAGAAGGAAACAGGATTGAACAATTACTCATATATCTGCCAATAATAAAGTAAACCTGAAATTTGTTTCCTGTTTTGTCAAAGAATAACTATATTTCATGTACCTCCTAGCTGGGATGTAGGCAACAATACACTGGCTTACAAAGCAGTCTCTAAATTAGAAATCCTGGCTTGTATAAAGTAGCATGAGCATACGTGGGATATGATCAAGTTGTGGCATATTACTTGTATATATGGCATATTAGCTTGTATGTATGGCATATTAGCTTGTATGTATGGCATTCCAGGTTGTATTTATGATATACTATCCGAACTGACCAGTAAGGTCATTATTGTTAGTAGGAAGTATTGCATGTGTCATAGGTATATTTAGGGATGCTAATGTTCTTTTCTGTTTAATAAAAAGCATAATGTGAAAGACATGATTGGCCATACCCCCCCCAACAGGCTTTACAAAACATTATCTAAGCAGCCCATCTGGTGACATCCTTGGCATAGGTAAGATTATGACTGGGAATACAATTGATGTAAATGGTAGTCAGCACTTTGGTAGACCAGGGAAACTGATGACACAAAAAATATTAAAACTCTACTTAATTGAGAGTTTATTAAGGTTTATCTTTCTCTCCTTATACCGAAGAGAATCAAGGTAGGGCAATCTTGAGGGTTTTTTCCTCACATTTTCTGGTTTTTCTGAATAAATTTATGTTTCCTAATGGCTGCTGTATATTTTCTTCAAAGCCATCTCCATACAATGATAAAAAACATGGATAAATGGGTGAATGGAAGGAAAGAAGGGAGGGAGGGAGGGAGGAAGGAAGGAAGGAAGGAAGGAGTAGACATAGAAGGCTAAAATATGGTTCAACCACAATGCAGCTTACATCACCATCCAGCTTACATAGGAACTTATGTGCAGAATTTAGATCCCAAGTGGCTAAGGCAGGGGTTTCAAACTCACAACGTCATGTGACGTGTCATGACATATCACAACTTTTTCCCCATTGCCGGAGTTGGAGTGGGCGTGGTTTTGGCATGATGCATTTGGCAGTTTGACACCCCTAAGGGATACCTCAGGTCTCATGTGCGCACTCATTCTTTATTTGTCAGTTGCTGCTTTAAAGGAATCACACCTTTTCCCAGGCAAGTATGGTAATTGCTGAGGCTCAAGAAACCATATTTTTGAATCTGGTCGCGGATTTTTCAGGGATGGTATTAGAACAAATCAAGAGACAATTATTTTATTTAAGACGTTTATGACAAAAAAAGTTTCCCAAATAATTTTTAAACTGAAGATTGATTTTCTATCTTGGTTTGTTAATTTATTCTTATAAGGACTACTTTAGTTTACTTCCTATAACTCAGTTTCATTTTTATCTGAAACCAGTATTAGTATGCTTAAATTTCTATTTGTGTTTTCAACGTGCTTTCTTGTATGTTCTGTATTTTGTCTTTATAGTTTATACTTCTATCCTAGATGGCTTTTCTTTATTCTGACAATTCCATATCCCTGTTTTCTGTATTCCTTCCACCTTTTCTCTATCTCAACTGGATCCACAAAAAGTCATTAGACTTCCATAGATTTTGTGCACGCGGTTGCCAGCCATCTTCCTTTGATTACTTTGGCTGGCTACATTGGTCTACTGCCAGGCAATGCTGGAGGTTGGCAGATGTTATAATTTCCAGCTTGTCTGCTGCCGTAGCAGTGGAGCAGGAGTATTGGTTGTGCACCAACAGCATTATAATGCCTATATCAAAATCCTTTTCATCTTCGTTTTCATCCTGGGCTGTAGAGTAGAATAGTGGATCTGAATAACAGCATCTCATCTCCTTTGACTTTGTTAGTGACAGTATAGAAAACTGTGCTTGAAGTTTATACGTGGCTGAACCTCCATAGAGATTCTATGTCACATTGTACTGTCTGGCGTCTCATATCACATCTCCTTGATATCATCAGGCATCCTCCACCATCTCCTTTTCAGCCTTCTAAGGCCGTTCTCCTGCCTTTCCAGCTTGCCATTGCTGTCAATATCTTCTCCATGCACTGCCAGTCCTGCAATTTATTTTTCTTGGTTCTTTTGGGTCCTTTTATTTTCTTTTGTCTTCATTTCCCCTTTTTTTCTGTCTCTGTCCCTTTCCCTTTCCTTCCATGTGACCAAACATCTTTCTAAAATGCCAGCTTAACTAGTTCTCTCAAAGCTGGGCCAGAGGCAGGGATCACTTTAAGTTAAGGCCAAGTAGGAAGGTATCCAGGCTTAGGGGGTGTCAACACCTTCCCTCTTTCGAAATCATTTTAAAAATGTAAATCTTTGCCCTGGTGGGCGCTGGTGCCATCAGTCAACGTGGCCTGGAGTGCCATATATTCTAGTCAGAAATATCGGGTCAAAGCAGTGTAAGTATTTCTGGCCCCATGTGTCTATTCTTCCATAGGATCTGTATCATATTTACATCTTCTGAATTCAGACCCATATTTTCCTAAGCCAACATGCCTACCATGCAAACCCAGAAAAAGGCATAGCTCTTTAACAAACATCCAACAGATAAAGAAAGGGTCAGATCTGCTACTACTGAGAACCCTCCTCTTTTTTTGTGAACTATTTTATGGTGTCCTGAGAATTGTTTCCTGGTCTTAGAACCAGGGCTTTTTTTCTCATAGAACACCCAGAATGAAGTTCTGGCACCTTTTTTGGATGGAACCTTGTAGGGTAGGCAAGGCGGGTTGTATGATGTGTGTGAGTTCTGGCATCTTTTTTTTTTAAAGAAAAAAAACACTGCTTAGAACTATCAGGGTTTGTGGTTGTGTGATCTTAGAAATGTAGAAACACAGGATCTCATAGGTGAACAAAAAAAGAATACTATCCTATATTGCCAATATCACTCATACTCTCACACAGATATATACCCAGAGACCACTGCTCTTCCCTTGGGAAGGTGTTAATTTTATCACATATACAGATTAGAAGGACTGAACTTGTGTTATTTGAAATTCACTCCAAAGATTAATCCCACCCACCCTAGGAGCAGGTGGGCTGACTAAAAAAATGGGCAGCAATTTGTTTTTACTTAACATTGCGGTTGTTACATTCTTCTGAGGATCTGCCAAAAAAATTTTAAAAGGGGGGGAGATAGTAAAATATTTAATTGTTCTTTCTAAATTTTGAAGTGCTCACTCAGTGATCCATGCTGAATTATCAACTCCCAGTTTTGGCTTGACACCAGCCCAGTGAAGTAGGTTAAATAAAAAGACAGTGACTTGCCAAATATCATTTACTGCATTTCACAGCTGTGAAGGAATATGAATCCTGAATCATACTTTCTACACTACAAAGAAGCTTTCTATAGAACTGATTAAATGTGACACCTTACAAAAAGGTGGTACTAATGTTGCTTAATTTGTTTGTTCTTCCTCAGTTCCTTTTCTATGAAGAGCACAAATGCACAGGCTAACTTGTCCTTAAAAAAAAAAAAAAAAAAAAAAAAAAAAACCTTACTTGAGACTTCCAGGAAAAACATGATGGATTGAAGACAGCTCTGCAAAATGCAGAGCTGACAACTATGGTGGGATGAGGAGTCAACAAATAGATCAGTTCTTTGTAATTCCTCTTTGTCAAGGAGAGGATCCAAGATCAATCACAAGTGCTTCAGACTGGTACTCCTCTTAAGGAGACTGTAAAATAATGATCCTTGGTGGGTTTAGAGGTCTGGGACACAAGGGAAAACCATCTTGCTTAAACCATGATCACCCCCTTTGAAAGAACATTAAGTCTGCAAGCTTCCTTTTCTAATCACTTTTAGAAATTGCTTGTTATCTGCTTTTCGGCTATTAGGAACCTCTGGATCAACAAGTCTGCAAACACCAGGTAAGAGTCCTTCAATCCTTAGCAAAAGAACATTTTGAAGTTGAAAGACATTTTTTTTTAATAAACAGCAAAAGGGTGATTAAAATTTTGATTTTA
Organism: Crotalus tigris; assembly: GCF_016545835.1. Classification (NCBI taxonomy): domain Eukaryota; kingdom Metazoa; phylum Chordata; class Lepidosauria; order Squamata; family Viperidae; genus Crotalus; species Crotalus tigris. The sequence continues at coordinate 52,317 of NW_024096997.1, read as the reverse complement.
AAAAGTTACAAATAGACTAAGGGTTCCACATAAATTCTGGAATTAATTAATCCAAATCCTTCCCATGGGAAAACACTTCTATTTTGGATGTTTAAAAATACATAGTAAGATTTTAAAATTAAGATTTTAAAGCTTGAAGGGACTAAAGAGTACAATTAAAGTACAATTGAAGAATGTTGCAAAATATTGAACATACTAAAGAATATTTTTGAACACTGGACCCAGAAGTTAACTGAAATAATGTCTGCCTCTATAGACAGACTATGTTTAAAAGATGTTATGGAACAAATTCTACCAGAGAAGATTGAGACTAAAGTGATATTGGATTAAAAATGACAGGGTGTAACAATGACATAGAAAAAGATACTATGTTGGGCATAGAAGGAAACTGGCTGATGTCATAATAATTGAAAGGGATATACAAATCAAGGGAATGACCTGGATAATTTTCCTGTATTGGATTTACAAAAATGGTTTCAGAAAATTTTGAAAAAAATTGTGAGAAGGGCCAAAGAAAAAAAATAAAAGGAAATCAAGTTATGCCACATTATTTGAAAGAACAAAAGATAAAAGAGTTATAGTACCTGGTGTAGGAAGGATGGCTATTAAATTTTTTTTATATAAAGTTGGTTTATATGATTAAGGTTAAAATAGATACGTTATCTCTGATAACCGTTAATATACTTTTGCGGACATCATCATCATAATAATAATAATAATAATAATAATAATAATAATAATAAAGTTGGAAGGGACCTTGGAGATCATCTAGTGCAACCTCCTGCTCAGGCAGGAAACCCTATACCATTTCGGACAAATGGCTGTCCAGTCTCTTCTTAAAAACCTCCAGTGTTGGAGCATTCACCGCTTTTGGAGGCAGGTTGTTCCACTGGTTAATTGTTCTAACTGTCAGGAAGTTTCTCCTTAGTTCTGGGTTGCTTCTCTCCTTGATTAGTTTCCCCCCATTGCTTCTTGTCCTGCCTTCAGGTGCTTTGGAAAATAGCTTGACTCCCTCTTCTTTGTGGCAGCCCCTGAGATATTGGAACATTGCTATTATGTTCCTCCTCGTCCTTCTCTTCATTAAACTAGACATACCCAATTCCAGCAGCCGTTCCTTATATGCTTTAGCCTCCAGTCCCCTAATCATCTTTGTTGCTCTTCTCTGTACTCTTTCTAGAGTTTCAACATCTTTTTTACATTGTGGTGACCAAAACTGGATGCAGTATTCCAAGTGTGGCCTTACCAAGGCATTGTAAAGTGGTATTAACACTTCATGTGATCTTGATTCTATCCCTCTGTTAATGCAGCCCAGCACTGTGATGACCTTTTTTGCAGCTGCAGCACACTGCTGGCTCATATTTAGGTGATTGTCTACTAGGACTCTGAAGTCCCTCTCACAGTTACTACTATTGAGCAAGGTGTCACCTATGCTATACTTGTACATTTGGTTTTTCTTTCCTAAATGTAGAACCTTGCTTTTCTCACCATTGAATTTCATTTTGTTAGATAGCGCCCAGTGTTCAAGTCTGTCAGAAGATCAGAACGATGTCAATGCTTTACCAAATTACTTCTAAATACAGGATGGAATATGAGAAGAAGAAATGATAAGTTACTAAAATTGTTTGCATTTATTGTATTGAAGGTGAGAAGTTGCTCCTTTATATACTGCATTCCTTTTCTTTTTCTTTATTCTTATTTTTTCTTTTTTTATTATTTCTCTACTTTCCCCTTGTTTCTTTTTCTACATCTTCTACTCTTTCTTTTTATATTTCTATTTTTTTCAGTTAATAAAATTATTCTAAAAAAGAAAAGCCATTTCATTTGTGCTTTTTCACACACACAAAAAAAAAAAACCAAAAAAACCCTGGTCATTTCAAAAAAGTTCTCCCTAATTAGGAATTCATTTCATTCAATTATTTTTCTTCCCAGTCCTCCCTTTAAAGACTATTCAGTCTCCTGGCTAGCTTCCATGAACCTTATGTTGTGTTTCGTAGACATAGATGGATAGCTCACAAAGGATGGAGGAGAAGACAACCTTTATTCTTCCGTAGCTGTTGTTGTTGCTTCATGGAAGAGAAAGTGGTTTTGTTTCTTGTCTCTGTATTAATTTCTAGGTCTCATGTATGTCCAGATAAAATGAGGATGGGACCTATATTCAGGCAGAAGAACATTCAGTAATTGGTTGCTTTAGATCAGAGGCCCCCAACTTTTTGGGCACCAGGAACTGGTTCCGTAGAGAAAGGTTTTTCCATGGACCAGAGAGTGTGTGATTTTGTGTGCTGCCTGCATCCCACAGATGGGGCTTTGTTTATTTGTGAGGACTGTTTGCTGGCATGCAGCAGCCTGCTACTGGTCCATGGACCGGGAGTTGGAGACCCCTGCTTTAGATGTCAGCAAAGAAATAAAAATGATTGGCTGACATAATTTGCAAACATCCTTGACACAGCAATATAAATGTCTGAATAGTAAAAAGAAATCCATAGAAATAATGCAACATTAATTATATTATGGTAACATAGGATTGGATAAAGATATATAAAGGTCATCTTAAAGGTATCTTGTCTCTATCTTTAAAAAGTGCCTGTGGTTTTTCTTCTTCTTCTTCCACCATAGTATGGGAGGAACAAAAAGTGCACATTAAATACCCTAAGACACACACAATCAGACGAACCTTTCCAGACAATGCTTCTTAATCATAGATTGATAGTTACATTTATATTGTGATCAGAAACTAACAATGCAGTGCAAACTCAACAAGCCCTCTATTGTCAGGAATGAAACATGGAAAAGGAGAACCCAAGGCATTTGTATAGGTCACAATGCCAAATGCTCAGATTAAGACATACATCATACGCAGTGAGAAAGAGCTCACGGAGTATTAGACGCATCATGAAAAGCATTGACCTTCTAAATAAGCACCTTCTTTCCTAATAGGTAATGAAATGTACCCATTTTTCTATCACACCGATCATTTTAAAGGCTAGTAATTTTTTCCCCTGCCTGTAACCAAGGTAATTGCGTAAAACATCATTATTACCATAGCAAGTATGCATTTAAAATCATCAGGGGTAGATTATCTATTCATGCAAGATTTGAAGTCCAAAGGTTTTTAGGGAGCCACCACAAAATCCAGGCCCATCCAGACATTCTTCTGATGAAACTCAGAGCAATTGCAAAACAAAACAAAAATAATAATAACCTTTTAGGATTTGATTGGCATTTTGAGAACCCAAACAGTAAAGGAGACTTTTATTGGCCCCTGGTTAATCCAGAAATATTGTTTGTGTCTGCTTCTCAGCACACCAATATCCCAAGAGAATTGGCCTTGCTGGCTTGCTGAAGTATTGCAAGGGTGGGAAAACTTTCTTCTGATAAGGACCATATTTCTGCCAGAGTAGTATGATGGGGGTCCCAGGCTAATAGGGTTCAAACAAGAGGTGAGTAGGATTAAAGGAAATGTTTATTTTTTTTCTCTTGTACAAACAATGCCCCCCTTTTTTCTGCAACATCTACCTTTTCCTTTCACTTTTGGATACTTTTTCTTTCTCTATTCTTTCCCAAACAGGGGAAGTGGTGGATCTCTCTGGCTAGAGCTCGGAATGCAAAGTGGTTTTAAAATTAGAATAAGAACCACCTGAACTCAGGCCAAGGGTTGCATGGGATCTATTACCAATTTCCCTATTTATGGACAGGAACTGCTTGTCTTTAGGCAACCAATTCAATTATTTGTATGGGTTCCAAATTAGGTAGTTGGTGTTAATGGTAAGTTTAACTTCTGGAGGTCTCTGCTGCTTATACTCAGTTCCTTTCCACATCTCTCTCCAGTTCAATTCATGCCAGGGCTCATGATTTACTATCAAGCTATGCAGCTACAAATATCTCAGTGCAGTTGCAGCAAGGGGTTCTTGCACCTTTCTGAGTCTGCATATCCTGAGACTTACTCCTTTCATGAATATATTAGGCCAAGATTAATGACAGCCTGCAGCATTGATTGGTAGATTATTGGCTTCAGAAAACTGCTGTCCCCCTTTAAGTACCTGCGGCTGCATCTTGAAAAATGTGGAAAACCATTCTAAATAGGTGGCTCTCTAAGTTGACTTTGTCCATCATAATTCAAGTGGTGGCTGGGGTGTGAGGGTCAAGTGATAGGGACTGTCACAATACTATCTCAGTAAGCAGAAACAGTTCAGATAGGAGAATTGATCTATGGCATTGTCACAGCCAGTTCTCTAAGAGGTATTAGATATCTTCCCTTTGATTTTAAATAAATGCCAAAGATTACAATTTTGAGGATCATTATGCTTTGTTCAACAACTGTGGATGTAGAGAATTAACTTCTGCATTTTAAGTACAAAATAGTCATAAAGCACAAATCAAAACTTCTGCTTTCCTTTTTCTTATCTTTTTGCTGATATATGCTTGTAAGTATTACAACAAAGACCAAACCTTACTAGAAAATCACATACTCTCAGATTAATTCAAATGCCTAATTCACTTAACTGTGATACTTTTTTGTGGCACTGAAAACAATGAGGGCATCTTAAACACTATGCTGTATATTATGGCCTCAGCTTCTGGGCATTAAATGCGTTTGATTGGATACAATAATTTATGCTTACCATTCATTTCCAACCAAATGAGAATGAATTGTTCATCACAGTCATGACCCATATGAGACACTTTGCACCACACTCCAGCAACTCAACTTGAGTAGCCTTCTGGCTTAGTTGGGCTGTGTTTTCAACAATATTGCCTTGTGGTATATAATTTCCCATTTGCAATTTGTTCTGTGCAAAGGCCTGTTCAACAGAAGACAACAAAAATGAATAGATATCCAGCCATAAGAAGATAACCCAGAAATCTGTACTTCACATAGTCTGTTTTTATTCATTAGCCCACCTCAACTGCAGGTGAAACTGGCCAAGCTTCCAGAAGACCATGAATTTAATTGATGCTTGTTTATTCAAGAAATTGAGATCCTTATTCATCAATCAAATTTAGATACCACTCATCTCACTCTCAGAATGGGAGTGGCAGTTTACAAATAAAAGTATAAAAAGCATATAAGAACAAAATACATAGTCTGTTCAGTAAAATAGGAGCTAAGTAAATACAAAGATAAAATAAGTTTAGAATTAAAAGGTGGCGGAAGCATCTTCAGAGTGCTAACCACCCTCTGATTGCATGCTCCTCTTCAAGCTACACACAAGTTGGCAGATCCAAGTCTTCACACTCTTCTGAACAGCCAGGAGAGTGGGGACCAACCTCATAACTGGGGGAAGGATGTTCCATAGGGTGGGAGCAAAGACAGAGAAAGATCTCTTCCTTGGACCTTGTCAAAATTCTTTAACCGATAGGGCCATAACATATGTTTCCCTTCCTGATGTAAAATGGTTCCTGGCATAACCTGCTCCCAAGTCACTGCAGGATTTTAAAGGCAATAACCAACACCTTGAGCTAGACCCTGAAGCAAACCAGCACACAATGCGATTTATGCTGCAAAGGTGCTACGTGTGTCATCCTTGGAGCACCCAATATTGCTTGTGGAGCACCCAATAGCTTCTGCATATTCTTCAATGTTTTCCCTATGTAGAGTTAATTGCAATATTCCCTATGAGAAATGATCAGGAAGGGGTGTAACTAGTGCATTACTTGGAGTTAAGCAAAGGCCCTCCTAGCCATGCTTGCCAGTTCAAGCAGGAATTGGGAGTCTAGGAGGAGTCCCCCAGTATGTATTAGGTCTGTCTAGGTCAGTGTGGCCCCATCTAAAGCCAAAGATGATAAACTCCCAGATACAGAGGATTCCCCCCCACCCACCAACAGCCACTTCATCTTATCAGGGTTTGGCTGAAGCCTATTGTTTCCATCTAGAACCACACAATTCCAGGCACTACAAAAAGATGTCCATAGTATCACTTACTTCACCTGGGGTGGAGATGTATAGCTGAGTATCATCAGCCTGCTGATAATGCCTCATCATGCGGTGACAGATAGATAGATAGATAGATAGATAGATAGATAGATAGATAGATAGATAGATAGATAGATAGATAGATAGATAGATAACCTTTATTGTCATTTCTTTCCTGTGGGCACAATGGCAACATTAAAAATGAAATTTAGTTGCTTCCTCTCAAAGTGTACACATACATGACACATTTAAAACGTACTATATACAACATATGTATAGACCTACATCCTTACATATAAGCAACCTATAAATATTATTCACTGCCCATCTTGAATACATAACGGAAGGAGGAAGCTTGAGAGTTCACAAGGTTGATACTGTATGGAACAAAGCTGTGACTGAATCTGGATGTTCTGCTTCGGATACCACGGAGCCTCCTCCTAGAAGGTAACAGTTTTTTTCTGGATGTTAAAAAAAAAAAGCAGAGAGAGTACCGAGCCCTGCAGCAGCCCACAAAAAAGGGGTTGTAGGCTGGATGTGTTGTGGTCCAGTTGCCATCCAGTTGTTATTCAGCCTCTCAAGGAGGCCACCAGCTGTCCTGGCCACTTGCCTACCATGCATTCAACACTCACTCAGAGCCAAACTCCCACTCACCCTCTGTTCTTCAGTCCCTCAAGGGAGGCCAGGCAGCAGCTTCAGGTGCTCAGCTATTCTGACTGTTAATCCTTTGCCAGGATGGCTCCACTTGCCAGCAAGGGCCCACTGTTCACTCCACCCTCTGCTGCCACGTGTCTCACTCAACCATTTGCTTGACAATTTCATGATTCACTTAACAACTGAAATGATTTGTTTAACAGCCATGGCAAAAGTCATAAAATCAACCGTGGCCCACTTAGCAATTGCCTTGCCTAGCAAAGGAAATCCTGGCCCAAACACCAAACAGCAACATGAAACTAGTAATCTGGAACAAGAACAAGGAGACTGCTATACTTCTTCTCTACTCAGTGGTAGGATTAAAATATATGAACAACCAGTTCTCTGTATGGATGCCGCTTCCGGAAGTCCATTCTGCGCCTGGGCAATAAAAAATTAGCTACCGGTTCTGCCGAACTTGTGCAAACCGGCTGAATCCCACCACTGATTCTACTCCAGATTGTATTTTTCTGCTTTTAACAATGAAGAAATAATATCTCTTGTTAGGATAATTAAATGTCAAACTTGGACAGGTACGTGTGGCCCATAAGTGTGGCCAAAGGCCATATACAGATAATAAGCTTTCCATGTGTGTCATATACCCTTCTGACACAATATTACTTTGCTTTTTACATAATCCTTTTTAAAACTACTCAGTTTTAAAGCACCATGTTATTAAAAGACACCCTAATAAATTTAAATTATAACTGAAACTTTCATGTAATGGTTTTATTACCTAACAGTAAAAAAGAGGAAATTAATAAATACTATTCATGAATGTTTTATATATATATATATATATATATATATATATATATATATATATATATATATATAAATTTGAATGATCTCCTTTCTAACATGCTCTGCTACAGTTCCATAACTTGATTTTTATAATTGTGCTACAGAAACATAAAAAAACAGACACTGCATTAAAAAATACTTCCTTTCCTACCTCCCATCCCCACCCCTGCATCTTTATATTATCAGTTATTCATTTTCCAGAATTTTATTTCTCAGCCATGAGGATAAAAGAGGAATTTGGCATTGCAAATTTGGATAAAATTAAGAGTGCATGTAGGGAATAATTTGAGAAAGATACTAACCACACTCGATTTTACAAAAGGCTTTCTCTATTGGAAATAACTTTTCAAACCTTCATTTCTTCCAACTGTCAAATTATATACTCTAATTACACCAAAGGGAAGAAATACCTTATTGTTAATATGGTAGAACAGTGTCTATATTTTTGTCATAGTCAATTCTGGAAAGGAAGAGAAAAAAAAAACACAACAAATCTCACACAGACAGACACATGAATGAAGGAAGCCAATTAGTGCCTAAGCATAAGTCACCAGCAGGTTTTTTTTGGAGCAGGAAATAGGAAATATGAGTTTGAACTCCATCAGAGGATTAGAAAGAAAATGACAATTTTTGCCAGAGGAAAAAAAACAAACCTATATTGCATTTCCACCATGTTAATTCTTTAATTAAAGATGTTTTTTTTCTTATGACCCAGAAGAACAAATCCTATAGAGTGGAAGCTTCATAGTGGTTAGTATAGAAAAATGCTTACACAGAATAACAGAGTTGGAAGAGACTTTTTAGGTCATCTCGTCCAATCCCCTGCTCAAGCAGGAGACCCTATGCCATTTCTGCAAATGGCTGTCCAGGATCTTCTTGAAAGCTTCCAGTGATGAAGCACCCACAACTTCTGAAGGCAAGCCGTTCCACTGGTTAATTGTTCTCACTATCAGAAAATCTCTTCTTATTTCTTATGTGTAGTCCTAGGACCCCTAGGTCCTAGACCTTCTCAGGGGGATCTTTAAAATAATAATTTGTCAGATATTGAACATATTTGCAAAATAATTAAAGAATGATATTTATATTTTTAAAAAAAAATGGTTAAAAACAGGGCTTTTGTACTTTTAAAATTGTTTAATTTATGTTAATATTTAATGGGTTTAATACTGTTGTTTTTTACATGATTCAATAAACGAATAATGTATGAATGAATCAATTTTAATTTTTAATATGCAAAATAGTGATAAATATAAACCATAAAAACAAAACCTCTTTTGGGGCCCTCCATAATTTTTAAAAATGGGAAGGAGTCCTACCCCTAAGAGCAAAAAGATTTGGAAACAGTTCATAGAATATGATATGGCGTCCATATTCTTCTCCCTTGCACTGGGCCAAGCCACTCACACTTCTGTTATTTTTCCAACAATTCATCATGTCATGTCAAAACATGAAATTCTTAATATGAATTACATTCCATAAACATCTCAAGGCACCTTTTTCATATTTTGCAAGACAGTTGGTTAAACATAGTATAGGAGTCTTCTGTTTCTGACTACTATGTCTTGATATTCAACAGAAATGTAAGCTAGTTAAGTCAGACTTTCATATTTAAAATGAAAGTCAGTCATCCCAAATCAAGAGACCCATCCCCACCAGTTTCTCATTTTTAGTCCAGATGCATTCTCATGCTTAGAAATATCTCTGATGTCTGTAAGAATGAGCAATGAAGAAGAACCGTTTAAAAAAAGACAGAAGACAAGTTTAGTACCAGCCACATTGCTTTCTGGACCTACTTTGGTTTTTCCCGTAGTTTGCATCTCATTGCTTTCAAATATTTTAGATTTGAATAACATAATTAAGCCTCTGAGATCTACCTCCAGAATTTGTGAGTTAAGCAATATGCACGTGCTGTTTTCTTTTTTTTTAGTTTTAGACAAATCTGTCACAGTTTATGCAAGTTGAAACACGTCTGGAGCATCTAATGCTGTGGACACTTAAGATTCAAATGTGGCAAAGGCAACTGTGACCTGCTGCTGGATGAGGCAAATCAAATTTATTCTACTACCCTGCATTTTGTTTGAAATAACTTTTCTTGGTTAGCAGTTGTGGTTAAGTAATAAATGTGCCTCCTCAATCCATTTTCTTTACAATTATTTTTTTTTCTTTTGGCTATCAGTTATTGTCTAAGTAATCGGTAGCTTTATGCACAACGAATCAAATTAATGCTGAAATGTAGAGTACCCTGAACCCAGTATAGCACAGGTTTACAATGAGTTGAACATAATTGGCCGTCTCTTCAGATCCACTCATGTATGCAACTATGTGATTTGGTTTGTCAGAATGTTGCCTGAATGAGGAAGCATGTATTGTAGTACAAAATATATATATATATATATGAGGTGTGTGTGATCTACTTCAAGTTACAAATGCAAGATTCAAAGATGGCATAGCTTGGTTTGAATTTGAGATTCAAGAGTTAAACGCAACAACGTTCTGTTTGAACTGACTGAAGATTTGATGCATGATTCAATCTTAGCATCAAACACCCACAGCATCTTTTTTTAAATGCACAATGAATCAATATAGCAGAGAGATGACAGTTCAGAGGACATCAACCCTGCAAAGGTTCTTGAATAGCTTCAAGCATTCACTGCTACATATTTTTGAAATGTTCCCTCTGTACCTTTTTTGAGATAGTAAGGATGAGAAAAGGACAGCATAGCAGTCTTCAGACTATTCAGTCAGCACTAAATTTACATTGAATCAGTGTAAAAAAATGTTCTGGTCCAACATAATTTTTTCTAAAAAAAAAAAATCTAAGATCTGGAAGTTTACACTTTCCAACAACTTGCTTTTATAAGCTGGCAGGATTATTGTTATTACCATTGGCAAAGCTAGCATCCTCTGAAAATTACATTTTGTGTTACTTGTGCATATTGTTTGTTGAAGTTTAAAATCTGTGCATAATAAACTATAGTGTAAAGAAACACAGTATTATAAACAATTATCCAGTAATTAGCACACTATCTCAGATCTCCTCATGTAATAAAGAAAATTAATTCACTCCATTAATTCACTCCAAAAAAAGTCAGAAGCAGACAAAGAGCAGAAAGGTTTTTCTTTTCTTAACTTAATTTTATTTTATTTATAAAGGGGGTAGTAAATGGAAAAAGAATGAAACTGATGATAATTATCTGAAAAGCTACTGATAGACTGGATATATAGACTGTCCCAGACTATCTTATATGTGAAACAAATAAACTGAGAGTTAAGGAAGAATAAGGCTAAAGGAGCATGGATTCGGGAAAAGCAGAAGACCAGTAAGAGAAGAAACCTATAAAGAGTAATCTAAGACGTTGTGATTTCTTTATTTATGTGACTCATATGGTCACCCATCTCATAACAGTGACTCTATTGGCATAGAAGAATTACAACACATACACAACTATAATCCACAGTGAATCAATAGCAGCAAAGCTCACCTAATTTCCTGGTTCAAATGCCTAAGGCAGGGATCTCCAAACTTGGCTGCTTTAAGATTTGTCGACTTCAACTCCCAGAATTCCTCAGCCAGCATGGCTGGTTAAGGAATTCTGGGAATTAAATTCCACAAGTCTTAAAGCAGCCAAGTTTGAAGACCCCTGGCCTAAGGAAACAGCACCTTGAGGAAGGTTAATCACTGGGGCCATCTGGATCTCTGGAGAGGATACTGTTCTATAGGGCAGCCTCTGACACAAAGAAAACACAACTCAGAGATTCAATAAAATGACACTCTTCGATGGAAGAAACCCAGAATATGGCCACTCTCTTAAATCGGGTGGGTTGAGCAGAGACAATGGGAAATAAGCACACACTCTTTCCCTCCCTGTAAGTGAAACTGACCCACCAAATTTTAGCAGAATACTACAATACAAATAGCAAAGCAGCACTCCTCCATATGCTTTTATAGGCAGGATATTTGAAATTATAAAACTCATTGTTTGGGTTATAGTTTTATAATATCAAAGAATCCAAAGCAATATTCCATACCTCCCCCTGCTAACGCACTCACCAGCTTTGAAGGAAAATGCACCGTTTGTGACTCTGAGGTTTTTTTTCTGACCAGTGTTTTTTATTCTTTTGTGAAACTTTCAGATTTACCTATGTCATGTGACTTAGTTTTTCTATTTTTTTTTCTCCTTGTTGAGAAAGTATTGAGGTCTCTGGACTTCAAACTTGTGGGTTAATCCTTCTTTTACTACATCCAACCGCTATGAAAAGCACAAAGTGGCTGAATTCAATGGAAGTTTGGACTATTTCTGTATATGCAAATACAGAAGGCCAACATCCCAAGGATTAGATTGTTCTCTTCGTGCTTTTTTAATGTGCTTAAGATATTTGTTAGGCTACTTGTTTGTAGATGGTAGTAATTGTTTGGATTTCTGATATGCCAAAGTCTGTACATAAACATTTCAGCAGCGTATACTAAAAGATCTTAAGGCTTGACCTGTCAGAATCTCTAGATTTCTTCATCCTATTGAATAGCTTCATTGGCTATTTGAAATTACTGTTGTAATTACTTCACACAAAGATATTGCATTTGTTCCTAATTACATAGAACAAGAATATATTGGTTTCCTTTTGCAAATTTTGGCAAGGGACCAGTTTTATCTCTGACAATTATGGGAAAGAGAATAGATATCAGTTGCAGGTTTTCCATGGCAGCTTCCTTTTCCTTTAAATCTCACATATTGGCACTCAGCGTGATTGACAATTGGTCTCCACATCTTGGGTCATTCCCTACCCCAAAGAATGACCTTAAGTTTCACCAGAGTTTTTTCTTGTCCAGATGGTCTGCTAAAGTGTTTTCAGATGCAAGTTTCAGTATGTCATCTCTGTACTCTGAAGGATTATTTCAAATAACATCTTCCTCTATATGAGATGACCTTCCAAAAACATTGAGATTTGATGGGAAGGTAAAATTGCTGATAACTGTCTTTTCTCCCCTTCTTTGCTTGAGTCATCATTGTAACTCCAGCTATTTCTTCTTCCTGTTGGAGTTGAGGTGTATTATCATTTGTTGATATCATTGATTACCAGTTGTTTATACATTGGTGTATCTGTTCTAATAATTACATATGATTACAATTTCAGTCATGATTTTCTGCTTTTGGCTTGTGCTTTGGATCTAGGCTTCATCTAATGCAGGGGTGTCAAACTCGCAATGTCATGTGATGTGTCGTGACATATCATGACTTTTTTGCCATTGCCAGCAATGGGGTGGGCGCAGTTTTGCTATGATGCATCCAGCCCGTGGGCCTGCAGTTTGACACCCCTGATCTAATGGGATCTTTCTGGTCGGCCCTCAAAACATTAGTGATAACTTCCAGGTCCACTCTGTTTTTCTGATTAACTATGGTCTATTAAAGTTCTCCCATCCCATCTTCTTCCGGCCCATTGACCTCTATGGATTACATTCCCATTCCTCATTGGGAACTATGCAGGAGAGCTAAGATCATGGCTTTTGACATTTTTATGGAGGAATCTTTAGCTTATTGTCCTGTTTTATTGCAAACATCCAGCTATTTCACTATTCCCTTCTCTCTGAGATTTATCTGGGTCATTTTCCTTAAGAGATTTTTCTTCCTGAGTCTCTGGGTTTTTTTTTTCTTTGTTGTTTTTACCTACTCCTCATTTGCAAACCCAGAAACTCCCCAGCATGCTTCCAGACTGTCAAATAATCTTCTGTTAGTTCAACTTCTCTCTCTTCTCATTTTTTGGATGATGCATTTGAACCCAGAATCTTAGTGGACTTGGTAGGACTGGATAGAACTGTTCAAAAATCCATTTCTTCCACCTTAAATACAGGTCATTTTTCATTGGACTTGGTTGTGGGTAGGTAGTAGAAAAATAACCACACATACTCACGTGAGCCTAATTGAAAAAATCCATTTTCCTTTTTGCAATATCTTTTTTCTCCCCTTCACTTATCATTTTTACCTGTTCTAATAGAAGTTCAGATATTTTAAGGCTTTTTCTCCATTCATGCCATTTCCTTGAAAGGAGATTTGCTTACAATCAGTTAATTTTGAATCCAGAAAATGAACAAGAATAATCACTCAGTAACATAAGGAACTTTGTTTTTCAGACCAAGAAAAAAAGGATCAAGATTTACAGGTGTTATTATTAGGAAGGCAGGTATGACTTTTTAAAGAATCTTAGCCTCTTTACTCTTTAAAAGAAAGAAAATGCAAAAATAGCTTCAAGTTACCTATGAAATACCAATATATATATTTCTCCACAGGATTATTCCTTGAAAAAATATTGTGACAAGAAACAAGGGTCACTGAATAATAGTCATATGCTATGCCATATGCCTCAAAAAATAGCCATGTCATCTGAATTGTGAATATTTAGGTTGATAATTTTATCTATGGTATTCAGTACAAGAACATTCAGTAAGAGGTAGATTCAAATAACTGTTGAATTCAGTGTTGAAACCCAAGGAGATGGCCCTCTAAGAAACAAATAATTTCAATAATTACTAAATTCTTGAAGCAGAATCTGCTAATTTATTTATTTATTTATTTATTTATTTATTTATTTATGAGACTTATATATCGCTTTAAGTGCAAGCACTCTCTAAGCGGTGTACACCAGTAAGCAATGTATATATATATATTTTACATTGCCCCCAACAATCTGGGTCCTCATTTTACCTACCTCGGAAGGATGGAAGACTGAGTCAACCTTGAGCCAGTGAGATTTGAACCGCTGACCTGCTGAACACAGTCAGCTAAAGTGGCCTGCAGTACTGCACTCTAACTGCTGCGCCACCTTGAAAAAATCCCCAAATCTTACACATGCAGGCACTCTACAATGCACTTTTTTTATTAAATACTAATGATTTTTGTGTTCTTAAAATAATTTTAAATTCTATTCATTACTAAAACCAAAATACATTATAGAGTTGGAGGCTTTTGGGGGGGAGGCTCTTCCACAGGAGGGGCAACATGACAGAGAAGGCATTCTTCCTGGGACACTCCAGGTGCCTTACTTTCCCAATAGCAACTAGAGCATTTCCCACTGTCAGATCTAGCAGGAAAGGTGACACCACTGAGAATAGGTAGTTCTGCAAATAACTTTACCACATGCCTATGTAGGGCTTTAAAGGTGACAACCAACACCTTGAATTGCACTTCAGCAGCCCACTGGGAGCTGGTGGATCTAACATAGCAGTGGTGTTTTATGGTGCACCCTGGGTATTGTGTGCATTGTAGTGCATCCTGCTCAAGCTTCTGAATGCTCTTCAAAGGCATCATCATGTAGGCAACATTGCAATAGTCCAAATACATCATGCCCCCCTCATCCCAGCCAGAGTCCCCACCTTTGAATCTCTCACCTCAAAAGGGGTAAAAGGCGCAAGGTCC
>NW_024096997.1:0-32500 GCF_016545835.1 Crotalus tigris | reverse complement strand
TTTTTGCTAATTATCCTAACACTGAGGAAGGCTATAAAGTTTGATCTTTTACCCAGATTCTTTGTGAGTCAAGTTTCGCTACTATTTCAGATCACTTGGCTGTTTTGGGTTCTATCCTTCTGATGCTGTCAAGCAAAGAAAAGTGCAAGTGGAATTGCAAGCACAAAATTATTACAGTGATGTGATTTTTCCACTTCGCCTCTGAGTTGCCAATCCAAACTGTGATCGCTCAATGAGAGATACCTGTATGTTTATATTAATGTTGTATGGGTTTTTTTTAAGTATTGCTTATTTTTCTTTTACACTGCCCAGAGTCACACTGTGACTTAGGTGGCACCATAAATCCAATAAATAAAGAAAGGCAGAAACAGAAATGCAGAACTTGTATTGCATCTGCTTGATGCTGCTTTCATCCTTGACCCCCTTTGACCAGTTTCCAATACTTATAGTTCATGACCTGCATTAAAATAGTACTATTTTAAGACTATAAAAGGCTTATTTTTCACCAGTCTTCCTCTATACATTTAGGGCAACCTTGGATGATACGACAATTCTTGCCTTCAACAAATACTATTATAGTATCAAATAGTATAAGAAATATTTGCTGCCACTACTTTTTTTCTTCTTCTTGCAACCAGGGTTATGGGAACAATTCTAAATAAAGGAAAATGCTTTTCTGCAGTCTGGGGCACATTAAATACTCTATCTGGTTGTCAATCTGAGAAGTTAAACTTCCGAGGCATGCTACCAAATTATAATTCTTAAACAGAAGTTGGCATCAAAAAATATCTCTTTAATACAGTATTTACAAGTTATCAAGAAACATAATAGCAAAGCAAAACGCAGATCAGTGTCAGGCTTAAAGAAAAGGATTACGTTTCTGAAAAAGGAGGTCTGAATAAAGGAACAGTGAATAGGCTCACAAAAGGTAGCAATTAGGTTTCAAATAAAGATGAGTTTTGGAGGAAATTAGCTGCTTGCCTAGGCATGCACAAACCCAAACCTAATACTACTCTTTCTGATCACTCACTGCAACTAGAAATTTGTGTAGATATCATCTGCATTCTAGAAGTCTTCATCAAACAATTGGGGCTAGCTTTACTGTATTACTTTTCTTGATGCCAGCTATTGTTTCAGGGATTTTTTTAAAAAAAAAAAAACCTGAACATCCAACAAATTCCTCCTTCACTACAGTATCTATTATCAAGGAGAAAAAGATCTATTTGGGTTCAGCGGTTTAGCCACATATCCCTGAAAGAGCGACTTTATACTAGAGCAGTGGTTCTCAACCTGTGGATCGGGACCCCATTTGGGGTCGAAGAACCATTTCACGGGGGTCGCCAAACAAGGCTGTCTGCCATTTTTTCCCCCTTTTCTTTGGCCACGCCCCTGGCACCCGGTGATGTATAAGTGGTTGGGGGTCACCACAACATGAGGAACTGTATTATGGGGTCGCGGCATTAGAAAGGTTGAGAACCACTGTACTAGAGGCAAAATGAATTAATCTGTAGGTCCTTTGTGACCGTGCTTTGACCTAATGTGGATCTCTAAAAGTTTGTGTTGCCAAAGGTTCTCATTGTAGTGATCAAGGACCACAAAAAGTACAGCCATGAAATATCATAGCCACAGTGTCAAAGACCTTCCTCCAAAAAGATTAAAATACTGAAACAAGCAAAATAGCAAACCCTCACTGGCTAACCATGCTAAATATTGGTGCTATGATCAGAAGACATTCCAAAGACCATGTGAAAATTACTTTGTGGACAATATGAGAGGTTGAAATTTCAATCATTCAATCTTTTCCCCAGAAATATACAGGAAGAGGGTTATCTAGCACAGGGGTGTCAACCTGCCGGCCCACGGGCCGGTTGCATCATGCTGAGGCCACATCCACCCCAGCTCCAGCAATGCAAAAAAAGTCATGATATGTCACGACATGTCACGTGATGTGGCGAGTTTGACACCCATGATAACCTACTATAGCTGGTGCCTACTATTCTTCTCTCAGATGCCTTCACAACCAGCATGGATAGATCATGTCCTTAAGCAGCTCTAGTTACCAAAGCTATTCATGGAACTCAACATGTGGAGAAACCATCAAGCAGTTCCTTATGGGTTGTTGCTGGGGGTAACCTCTAGTTTGAATAAGGTATTAACTCTGCAAGTGTTTGCTGAGGTTTTCCTGACTGCACAGGACCGAAAGAACCTTCAGCAGTGCATGTTCAGAGTTCTAGCTTCAGTAAAGGACTTTTCTTTTGGAGATTTTGTTATTGTTTAGAAGGCCCCCTCATATATTTAACCAAACAGCTCCTCTACAGATAAACCTGTGAAGATACTTTCCAACAGCCTAGCATAGGAGGGTTTTTAATCAGTGCCTAGAAGCTCACCATAGCTTAGCTCTTTATGTGAGGAAGGGTGAATGTTTGCATTTGGATAGCTTTTTGCAGCTGTTGGGAATGGGAGGAGGTTGCATTTTTGTTTTTGCATGAATTATTTTTGAATTACACTGAATTATTTAATCATAATGCATATTTTCTACTGAGATATTTTGATGAATGATTCCACTTGGGGAAGGTTTAATTGTCTTACATAGTGCCAAAGTATTGCTATATATACATTTTTCCCCTGCTGTTCTGACCAGTGTGAATGTGGTCTGCATGCTCTGAGCAGCACACAACTAAGCCAAGTAGTGATGATGAAGGAGAAGCTCTTAAGTGTATGTTTAAAAGTCAGTTCAGATACGCTGGTAATCCTTCAGTGACTACCAGTAGTTGTAATAAAACCCATTATCATAACAAGCTTTGTAACAACTGAAAACAACAACAGTGTTGGTTACTTTTGCATATTATATAACTTATAATACACAGTAGCTATTCTTCCTTGAATGATCAGAAGTTTGAATGCTGTCCTAGAAAATCATATGGATGTGATGTGTACCAGCCAATTCTAATAAGTTTCATTAACTATGGAGCCCAGCTGTACTTTTATGTCATCTTGACTGGATTTTTGCTATTTATAAGATATTTGAACATAATGTTGAATCTTACATTTCATGTATCCCTGAATTCACTTCACACACAAAGTTGTAGAAAAACATGGTTTCCCAGATTTATTCATTTGAATTTCTAGCCAGTAAAGGCAGACCTATACTGCCTTTGGAATTCAGCACTTGAGACAATACCTTGTACGTGTGAATGATTCCAAGGGAAATTATAACAATCAGATACTGCCCCAGAATATTGTAAAGAGTCAGTGCCATCCAGAATAGACTTAGATATGTTGTGAGAAAAATAGAAAAGTTCTAATAACACCAAGGAGTGTTCAAAGAGAGATTCTAATAAGAACAATCCATTTAATTAATAGGTTATTTGACCTCATAGCTATTACATCCACCTGGTCCAAGACGGCAAGGCAGGATATGTTACAAATCCTATCAATTAGGGTTGTTAATGAGACCATGAAAAGGGACTTCTTGAAGAAGGTCACCTTTCTATGGAACATCATTTTCTCCAGGGTACGTTGGTCCCCACCTGATTATTTTTCTGAAAGGTCCTAAGATGTGGTTTTGTCAGCAGGACCAGGGATCTCAAATGGAGATAAAGCATACTAAGTGGTGATTGTGTTGCTGCTGCCATGGAGTGTGCCTGTGTGTGTGGGAGGGTGGGGTGGAGAGGGATGCTATGGGTCTTTATGTTGTGATTTTTAATGTTGTAAGCCACCTGGAATCACCTATGTGAGATTTGGGGAGACATATAAATTTGTTTAAAAAATAAATGAATATATGTTTGTGTGTGTTTTTGTGTGTGTGTGTGTGTGTATACACACACACACACACACACACACACATATATTCATTTATATATATAATTGCTGGTGTAAGTATGTGTGTATTTACTTTTGATGTTCTCCATCCTGATGAATTTTAATCATAACCCCTATGCTTTCCCAAACAATGTTAATGATGTATTACGTTTAAAGTTTATTTATAGAATGAAATATTTGGTTTTGAGGACCAAGCAATATTTAATAGAAATAAACGGTTTGATTATTTCATTAATAAATTGGAGCATTGCCAGTTAATAACATAAACTTCAGAGGTTAGTCTTACTTACAATTGCTTATTGCGAAAAAGTTGTCTAAAGTCAATTAAATGGTACTAGCTTTGCGATATTCTTTTTGGAGATATACTTTGAGTCAAATTTATAACTTGACTTGCCTGGATGATTCAGAAAGTGGTTAAATTTTATATTATTGTGTGTTTCTTCCCTTCTGGTTGCAGAATTTGGTAGCCTGGTTGCTTTTTCTTCCCCAAAGAATTGTTATCAATTGTTTCATGTGCAATTGAACCAAGTTTCTAAAATGTTTAAACTGCTTTCAAACTGTAATCCAGAATAAATCCTTTGAAACTCACAATTGCCCATAGTTACACTATTCATTGCTGCAATAGTTATATTATTCCAGGATAAGACAAAATATATGATTGCATATAGGACATATATAAAATGACCATTCATCACTGTATTCATGCATGAATTTAGTAGTGCACAATGACAAACTACTGAATGTGTAAATTTACTCAGCTTAAAGCGTTGATAATGTCCTAATCAACCAGTTCTTATATTAGTTAGCAGAAACATCACATCTTCCATCAGCTATTGCTTTCCAACCAGCCCTCATAATTTCTATAGGAATTGCTGTACAATGGGATTGTAAGGATCTGCAGGATAAAATAGGAATACCTAGCAACAGAGTCTAAACTGCAGATGTCTTCTGCATTACATGAATACCTTCTAATGCAGGGGTCTTCAAACCTGGCCTTTTTATGACTTGTGGACTTCAACTCCCAGAATTCCTCAACCAGCATGCCTGGCTGAGGAATTCTGGGAGTTGAAGTCCACAAGTCATAAAAGGCCCAAGTTTGAAGACCCCTGCTCTAATGTAAGGATTGCTGCTCTATAATGTCCCTTAGTGGCAAGACAGGAAACAAGAGCCAGATGACTGCCCAAGAGGAATCAAGTGATTGACTTACTGACCCTACTGACCCAAGATAGGAAGCCACTTGGTCTGCTTCCCAACTCCCTTTAGAGTAGTCTTCACTATTAAAACAACTTGCCTACAAGAGAATATGCTAAACAGATTCCTATCTCACTTTTTTAAAACCCTGATGCCCAATCTATTGCCAAATAGCTTTTCTGCCTCTTTCTGTCTATTCCCAGAAAAGCATCACCTGTCATTTTACTTCTAGTGTCCCTTCTTATATGAAATATCCCTTTGGGGAAAGATTTCTGAACTCCTCTTTATTGCCTATTCACATATGCTACTTTCCCAAGAGGTAGGCTGACCCCAAGGCTAGCTGGTACACTGAGATGGCTTGTTTTTAAAGCACATTGTCCAAAATAATGAAAAGACTTAAGGACCTATGAATTAGCTCCTATAGTACCAGTAATAACAGGTGCTCTATTTTTACTTGCAGCCACTGTCACTGTTCGATTAATTTTATCATTGTATTGATTTAAACTTGTTTCCTCATACAATTGAAATGAGTAAAATAAACAGTCAGCTTAGAAAAACTTGGGAGAGGAAAGAGATACTTTAAGCAAAATGCTAAGCAGCTGACTAAAGTGCATGAACGCAAATTAGCTCACTGAGATGAAAAAAAGGGTGATCATTAGGACAACCTAAATACAAATAACAACATGAGATTGCAGAAGCAGAGGTACGGTTTTGCGTTCCATTTGAAACACGA
The DNA here is from genome assembly GCF_016545835.1 of Crotalus tigris. Classification (NCBI taxonomy): domain Eukaryota; kingdom Metazoa; phylum Chordata; class Lepidosauria; order Squamata; family Viperidae; genus Crotalus; species Crotalus tigris. Next base: position 26,754 of record NW_024096997.1, on the reverse strand, counting down.
ACTAATATAAGAAACCCATTCGTCTAAATTCCTTCATCTAAATTCACAAAGGCTAACATTATATAAATGAGGTTATTTGCATTAAACACACTGAATGTGTTTGAAAGCTTTTGCACAATTGGGAATTTTATATGGCTACAATTAGGAATACTTGGTCAAATTCACTTGAGAAATCACCTTCAGACCTATCTGTGAAATGAGAGCTTGAACGAAGGGGACGTGGGGATCCGAGACACATGCTGCTCTCCCTTTTAGTTCACATACATTCAGGAAAATTCCCAATCAAGGTAATAGTTAAAACCACAGAGATCTAGAACCTGAGTTTACAACCTGGGATTTGGGGAGGGAGCACGTATATTTTTACTCCCTGTGTAGTTTTTGCATATCCTTGTACCCTTCTCAAGTGACCTTGATGTTTGGTATATACATTATATATGTATAAGGTGGAAGAGAGTGGGATTGGCAGGTCAAAAACATGAAAATGTGTGAACCCATAATCTATGTCATGAATTCACTAGGAAATTCTGTTTTCATATTACAAGAACGTCGATATAGATTCATCTTAAAGTATTGCCAAAATAGCTTAAGGGTCTAATTTGGAGATAACAGTTCCAGTGAGATCAATGAGACTTATATTCACAGTGACTGAACTGTTTTATCTATTGCAGTTGAATTTGTAGAAAGATTTTTTTTTTTCTGGATCAGGAGGATGATTTGACTTAGCCTAAGAATAGCTGAGATGATGTACATAAAAAACTTCAAATAAAAGCTGAGTTCACACAATGTGAAAAGCCAAAATGGGTTTGCTATTTTGTAGCTTAATGTGATGTGCAAACATAATCAATGTTTTTGCAATCTATGGTGTATTTTTCAGAGCACTGCCTGAACTCAGGCATGGTTTAGGACGGGGTAGGCAACCCTGGCTCTTTTATGACTCGTGGACTTCAACTCCCAGAATTCCTGAGCCAGCCATGCTGGCTCAGGAATTCTGGGTGTTGAAGTCCACGAGTCATAAAAGAGCCAAGGTTGCCTACCCCTGATTTAGGAAATAAACTGTGACTTTGGTGATGCACAAACATGGTCTTAAAGTACAGTGTAAATAGAAGCTACCTTATACTGTTTCAGATCACTTATCTAATTTGATATTGACCAGTGGCTATGCAGGTTGTCCACCAAGGTGTCTTTTCTTTTACCTGCTAAATGGAAGATACTAAAAATCCTTAACATTTTTTTGGTCAAAGGAGTGAACTTTCTTCATGCTGACATAGTGCACAGCTCTGGGAAATAGGGTGCACATCAAAGTTTTACGATTTTGAAGCATAAAATGAGCTACCATTATATTTGCAGACAAATTCAGTTGTAGGTGTGGCTAAATATTAATTGGTTCTCTTTTTTTTCCTATGATGCTATGAAGATTTTCCAAGTTCTTTTCTACCATCTGGGCACAGACAATATTGTTGGTTTACCGTATTTTAATACTTTTGGGGTTTTTTCTTTCTTTCATACTTGCATAGTAACTCTGAGAATTCTGTTTTATGGGAAAAAGCCACAGAATCTCTGTATAACTGTGATGGTCACCACTATCTGTATTTTCTCTGCACTGGGCAGTAGTTTGCATTCCATACATTATTCAGAACTTGCTGCAGTCATTCAGCAAGGTCACTAGATCCATATCCTGAACAGATGCTAAAGGAAAAGGGAGAGTGAGACATAGGATGAAACAGCACTGCACCCATGAATTTCTTATTTGACTAATACTCTAAAAACATGTAGTTCCACAGTCCATCTTTGGATATTCCATGAATGACATTTCCATAGATCTATGATTTGCATGTCTTCTAAGAACCAGAGTGTTTACTAATAAAAATGTTTTGGCTGAAATCATGATCCAGCTTTAAAGTCATTATTATTGCTCAAAGCAGTAAAATCTGGGAACATGTTGGGTTACTTAAAGGCACAATTTATTTTCAATGATTTCTCTGGGGTTCTCTCTCTCTCTCTCTCTCTCTCTCTCTCTCTCTCTCTCTCCCTCCCTCCCTCCCTCCCTCTCTCTCTCTCTCTCTCTCTCTCTCTCTCTCTTTCTTTCTCCTCTCCTCTCAGCACAATTCTATAAAGCTTACAACTTTATAATTGATTAAACATGTATAATAGCTATATAATCGTTGCTATTTTTCTGATATTAAAAGAGGTAGATTGATTGAATATTTCTAAATTACATTTTAGCATAGAGCTCTCACCTCCCCCCCCATAAAAAAACCCAAACAAAATACCAGACCAATCAGCCACCCTAGGGGGAAAAAACTAGAAAACAATGATTAAGCAATTGATATGTGAGCATCTCAGAAGGGATGTTCTGATTAATAAGATAAGCACAGTATTTTTTTAGGAATAAATTATGCCAGACCAATCTTATAATGCCTACATTGGTCAACTCAGGGACTGACAGATCGTGCTGTCACGATCATTCAGCTAGTTAATCAATATACGCTCAGCTGGTGGTCATTAATGGCTCTGTATCAACCTGCAGGAAGATCTTGAGCAGCATGCAGAACCCTAATGTAGATGCTGTTTCATATCTCCCAGTGATATGAGCTAAAAATGGAAACCAATTCAATAGATGCCACAATGAAAGATTGGAATCAAGCGAAGATAAATGTAATAAAGCGAAGATAAATGTAATAAAGTACAACGTATTACAAACACAAGTAGAACATTTAAGAAATTTTTATTTGGGGACTTTCCTTGTCAGAGATCTTAATGCATTGCTCACTAAAAATAAGTCAACACTATGACACCCTGCTAGAACTAATGCTGTTTTAGTGTATAGATCAAGATGTTCTTAGTCTTTTTTCTTCTTCTTCTTTTTTTTTTTTTTTTTTTTGCTTTATCCAAAGGTTGCATTTGGATAAGTCCAGATCTGGGCACTTTTCTAGTAAAAACCAACATAACAGAGTACTCTGGATTGGTGAAAAACTATAAAACAAATTCATGGAGGATGAAAGAGGCTAATATGTTTTGATAGAGGAGGAAAAATTAAGGGAAGGTATAATAATGATTTTCCCATTTTTGAAAAATTATCATTACTCTATAACAAAAAGGGAACATTTAAATTAATCAGTGCCTGAAAAATATTGTGTTTAGAGGCTAGCTAGATAATTCAGTGAGTCTGCCTGTCCTAAGGGTATGAAAAGATCACTGATCATCTAATCCACCCATAAACACAATATTTTGAGGACAAGTTCTTTCATAGTCAAGCACTGAATGATATTTTTAAATGAAAATATACTGACAGCCATCAGCACTTCATTTAATGTTTTTTAAAAATATATTATGTAATTCCTTTATTATATTCTTCATGAATTTTATTTCATCTCAAATGGAACCTTAGAAATTACACTGTCTGAGAGGATTGGCTTACGAAGATACAAATCATAATGGATTTCAATTAATATAATTTATAATTCTGATCTAACATGTAAGGGTTTTCCATACATATGGAGAGCCTGTGTGGTAGAGTGTAAAGGTTATATAACATGGGTTTCAATTAATATAATTTATAATTCTGATCTAACATGTAAGGGTTTTCCATACATATGGAGAGCCTGTGTGGTAGAGTGTAAAGGTTATATAACATGGGAGATCAAATTAAGTTCACTCTCATCTAAGAAGTGATTTTAGTCAATCACCTTCTCTCAGTATTGTTCAGCACAGTTGGCTCCCTCTAAGAAGGCAGGGGGCTTCAAACTTGGCCCTTTTATGACTTGTGGACTTCAACTCCCAGAATTCCTCAGCCAGTGTACCTGGCGGAGGAATTCTGGGAGTTGAAGTCCACAAGTCATAAAAGGGCAAGTTTCAAGACCCTTGCTCTAGGGTCCTTGGCATAACCCTCACCCCTACTGAGCTATTTACATTGGTCATCTCCAACTCACCATCCCTTCCCTAGCTTATATAAAATAAGACAAAGATCTGGTCCACAGATAGTAGAGTTCAAATTCAAATTCTCCCCAGATTAATCCAGTTATGATAAGCTTCTAGGCAAATAGGTCATGGCCTAATTATTTGATATCCTGGTGATTCGCCAGTCTTTGAGCAACCGGGATATGTGCACTGCTCTGCTACTGACAAATCACTTGAAGATGCTAGTCAGAGTTGCTGGTGAAACATTAGGATACCAGATAATTAGAACTCAGCCTATTTACCCAGAAGTTCACAATTACTGGATTGTCACTGGTAGCAAAAGCATGTATCAATAAATTCTTTCCAGATTACATCAAAACTTTTATCCTAATATTTCCTCAGACTTTGTCCAACTGCTTTTAACTGTTTAAGAGAGTTTAAGCGATTTTTAATCTTTAAAATGCTTTGATAATATGTCACAATAGACTACCAATATACTTTCTGGCCCATCTTTCCCTAATAGGTCTGAGTCATCTTAAAAAGGGATAATTTGGCAGATGCAACTGAGGGGGAATAATTCCACCTCTGTTTGCTGAACTTGGCATGTATTTGCATTCAGTTGAATTTGTTCCTTTTAGCAGTATCAGTCTAGGGATATTTTCTCAGTCTTTATCTCTCAAAGATTTTCAGGATCTCCCTAACCAAGGTGCTCCCCAGGATTGGTGTACTGGGAGCGGCCATCAGAGACAATCCTGCCCACCATCACTTTCCAGATATGAATGAGTTCCTCAACATAACTGTCCTTCAGGTTGACTGGAAACTGCTCAACTGGCCTCTGAAATCCAAGATGCTTAAGGTAGCAATAGCAATAGGCTTATATAAAGCAGCAATAGGCTGCTTTACAGCCCTCTCTAAGCAGTTTACAGAGTCAGCCTATTGTCCCCAACAATCTGAGTCCTCATTTTACCGACCTCAGAAGGATGGAAGGCTGACTCAACTTTGAGCCTGGTGAGACTTGAACTGCCAAACTGCTGGCAGCCTGCAATCAGCCGAAGTAGCTGCAGTACTGCATTCTAACCACTGCACCACCTCGGCTCAAAGATGGACACCTTGAATAGATCTAACTTCAGTGAAGGGTTTTGTAACACCAGGTAACTATGGAGAGACTAGAAAATGTACCATGACAAAAATGTTCAGTCCACTATTTTTTACCAAAACTTGTTCTTGAATATTTTCCCTTACCATGGGCATTTCATGTATACTTTTAAATTGTAAGCCATAAAATTCAATAAATGTGAAGACCAATGTATAATACTATTTTAATTCATATATATTGATTCGATAATATATATTCCCAATTAAACTGAAAACCAAACACATTTCTTTCCCTCTTATATATTTATATTTAAGTACAGCTAGTCTATACAGCATCAGCTAAACCCACTATCTAATCCACTTACCTAGAAAAAAGGAAAAGTAACTCAACAGGGATCTAAAATTATATTAATATTGCTAAAATTGTGTGATCAGATTTTTCTAAGAAATATTAGTTCTGCACTGTTATTTTTATTAATTTAAAGTATTTAGATCAATGTATGCGTGCAGCTTGACTAACATGAGCCACGGGCGGCACACGTGTGCACACACATAGCTCAACTCACACAAGCTGCGGGCTGGTGCACATGTGCATGCACACGCAGCTGGACTGCAAGTTGAGCTGTGCATGTATGTGTATGCGCAGCAGCCCACCACTTGCACAAGTTGAGCTGCATGTGTGCACCGTCCAGCCTCTCACAGGAGCCAAGCTGCATGCATGCGCATGCGCGCCAGCCCTTGGCAAGATTGTGAATAGACCATGGACCATTAGTGGGCGACGGCTATGGAGGTTGGGGACCCATAGTTTAGAAAGTTACAATATTTATAGACTCAAAGACAAGTGTAACATAATGCATGTGTTTTATTGGCTACATCTAAGTTACTGCCTTCTATGGCAGCATGTTACATTCTTACATTTTCTAATCAGTCATTAAGAAACTTGCAGTTTTAAAAATGCAGAATTATCATTTTCCCATTCTGAAGACCACTTGACATGGGTTCTGAATGTATAGTTATTTCCTTGTTATGTGACTTGCTGATCTGGAGAAAATAGTGGAAGGCCTTAGTTTGTTAAAATTTATTTCCATATATTGATAAAGTAAATGAGCATCAAACCTGAGTGTTATTTCTTCACTCAGACTCCTTTTACAGATCAATAGGACTCATATGAAACTAATTATATCCATGGGCAAGGCATGGATAACTTCAGAAAATTGAAAAAGGGATAAGTAATTTTCACAAACTGTAAATGTTGAATAGAATCCCCTTTATACTAAACTTTTTTTTTTCCTGCCGCTCAACTGTGTCTGATTCTCAGAGATTGCCTGGACAAGACCCTGCAGTTTGCTTGGCAAGGTATCTCAGAAGTGGTCTTGCCATTGCCTCCTTCGTAACATTGAGAGAAAGTGATTGGCTCAAAGTTAGCCAGCTGCTAACCCTTGGTCTCCTGGTTTCTGGCCTCATGCCTTAACCCAGGGTCTTCAAACTTAGTCTTTTTATGACTTGTGGACTTCAACTCCCAGAATTCCTCAGCCAGGCATGCTAGCTGAGGAATTCTGGGAGTGGAAGTCCACAAGTCATAAAAGGGCCAAGTTTGAAGACCCCTGCCTTAACCACTTCACCAAATTGGGCCTCACAGTGAATATCTATCTATCTACATAAAAACAACATTTTCCTTCTCTAGCTAGGTGGAGATTTTCCTGCATGAAGAATGTAGAATTCAGGTTTAATTATACTTCTGAACAATGATTAATGAAGCTTTTATTGCTTAATTCTGTTGCATATTTACCAAGTGATAGCAATTTGGAAAGGTTTGGTATATAAAATTGTTAATTAACACTTATACGCTTTTCTCTCTCTTCAGAAAATTTTCTAGATATTTCTCAGGATCTATGTTTCTCAGTTGTATAAAGGGTCATTCACTGCTCTGCAGTATTTATTTATTTATTTATTTATTTATTTATTTATTTATTTATGAGACTTATATACCGCTTTTAAGTGCAAGCACTCTCTAAGCGGTGTACACCAGTAAGCAATGTATATATATATTTACATTGCCCCCAAAAATCTGGGTCCTCATTTTACCTACCTCGGAAGGATGGAAGGCTGAGTCAACCTTGAGCAGGTGATATTTGAACCACTGACCTGCTGAACACAGTCAGCTAAAGTGGCCTGCAGTACTGCACTCTAACTACTGCGCCACCACGGCTCATATAGTATTAAACTATATGTATCCTGGATATAGTAGGACACTCGGTATCTTAATATTTCACAGCAGCAATGTCCCTTTATACAACTGAAAAACATAGGTCCTAAACAAAAAGTACTTAATTGGTAGAAATAAGAGTATTTCCCCCATCCACCCATCTCCTTCCAACCTAATTTTTCCAACTCAGTAGGTGGCCTCTGTCGAAGTTAAAATCAGATATAGGAGAGATAATTTTCCCCTTAGCTTGAACCACCTATATGTCATTCACTATAGTTTCCCACTCTTCTCATAGTCAACTCAAGACAGTTTGCTGTTGAGAAGGTCAAATTACCACCTTTGGTCAACCAAAGATTATGCACCAGACCAATCTGGTGCATAATCTGGGAGTTCTCCCAGATTTGCAACTCCTACTTGAGGAGCATGTGTCAGTCACAACCAGGAGGGCTTTTGCGCAACTATAAGTTGCACATCAGTTGTGCTCACTTCAGGACTAACTTGCCTTTCTCACAGTCACCCAATAGCCCTCATCTGGACTAATGTAATGAGTCTGCATGGAGCTGCCCTTGAAGAGTATGCAGAATGTTTGGTTAGTTCAGAATGCAGCAGCCCAAACAATTTTGTGCAAGCTGAGACTTGTGCACATCATCTCCTTTGTGGGAGCTGCGCTGGCTGACCGATCTGCTTCCAGGTAAAATTTAAGATGCTGTTTAAAGGTCTGCCTCTCATCTATTGCATCCCCCAACCCACTAGGAAGGGAAGGCAAGGTATTTTACGCATCCCATTGATTAGGGATATACTTGCTTTTTCAAAAGGCCCTAAAAATGTGGTTTTATCAGCAGACCTGGGCACCAAATGGAGTTGGAGCTGATTAAGTGGTTAATTTGATTGTGTTGCTGCTGCTATGGGGGGGGGGGTTGGAGGCTTTTTACAGGTTTTTATGTCGTGATTTTTAATGTTGTAAGTCACCTGGAGTCAACTATGTGTGAGTTGGGAAGTCACATACATTTGTTTAATAAATAATACTAAATAAATAGTAATACGTTGGTTTGTTCTAATAAAAGAAAACACCCAGTGAATATTTTGCATGGATTCTGTGCTCCTCATCATGGTTTAGGTACAGCCATGGCTGGTTTTTATATAATTCTAAAAGAGTTTGAGTTCACTACCGAAAACAAAAGCAACTACTATACTCATTTAGTGTACACTCAGCATCTTCATTTTTTCAGAAGGCTTCTAGCAATGGGAGAAGGACAGAAGAGTAATTTTGAAGTTAAACCTGGAAGGATTGTGTAGCAGGCAAATTTTCATTAAAGAAAAGAAAATGATGCAGCCCCCACCCATTATAAGTGATGTTGCCTTATCCACTCTATGGCTGTCAACATCCTCACACCACAATTGTTAAGTCATGAAAGTTGGTTGGGTGACCTTGGGCCTGTTATTCTCACTCAGCACAACTCTCCCCACATGATTGTTATTGTGGGGAAAACAGGAGAAGGAAAGAGTTATTAAGACATGTTTGCTGCCTTGAGCTGTTTATAAAAATAATACAGGGGGAATATAAATAAAATAAAATCAGTTATTACATTCAGAGTCACCATAATGTGGTCCACTTCTCAACCAGCTAAAAAAGCAGAGGTAGCCTATTAATATAAATACAGACACAGCAACATAGCCAGCAGTACATATAATTACATTTTATGTTGATAAACCTGATAATGTTGAAAGTAATTCCAGGCAATATATGGACAAAAGCTTGCAGTTTATACAAAAGTGCAAAACAAAACCTTTGAGATTCATTTTCAAAGTCAAGGTCATTGATTCTGTGATAACATTCTGTTCTAATTATTTGATTCCTTGGAGACAAGGAAAGGAAAACAATCTTACTACAATTTTATCTAGAACTTATTAAGGGCAAAAGGGGACAGTTCTTCCCAGCTCATTCTATGTGTTTATAGCACAATCCTATGATGTGATTAAAACTTTGAAGCTATCTATTCAAAACTGGGTTCCAGAAGTCACTTGTGTTCTCTGAATTTATTTTCGTTCCTGTACTTCTGCCTCTATATACTATTCAAATTATTTTTCAACAGCTGTAGTAACGAATTGCTTTCATTAGGTCTAACCATGTAACAAAAGAACAAGCATGCTTGTGGTCCCTGCTGAACATTTTCTTAAGTCAACCACAGCAATATTTCTCAATTTTTTTTATAATTCTGGCCTCTTTGGGAAATATAGGACTCACACAATTAAGCCATCACTCTTTCCCCCTGTTTTTATCTCTAAGATTATGGGAGATCACTATTTTGAAAAGTAAGATAATGATTATGGTGGCATTGATATCTGACTTCCAATCCCCATCATTTTTAAATGACTTTAAAATCTAAACTCTGTGCACATAAATTTATCACTTGAATTCTTAATTAGATAGTTAATTCATTCAGGCCAGTGGTGGGATTCAAATATGTGAACAACTGGTTCTCTGTGTGGATGCCGCTTCCGGAAGTCCGTTCTGGGCCTCGGCAACAAAAACTTAGCTACTGGTTCTGCCAAACTAGTGCGAACTGGCTGAATCCCACCACTGATTCAGGCAGAAAATTTGTTCCAACTGATCCTGGGCAGTTCATAATATAGTACCATAGAAAGCAATACAAAGCAAAGCAAGATGGGATCTACTCACAATATACTGACAGAAACAAAATAATACTCCCAAGAAGAGGCCCCTTCCCTATCAACCCAAGTATTGAGAGAACAATCAAATCTTCAAGGTTTCATGGAACACCAACAGGGTAGGAGCCAAATGGATTTTAGTGGGATCTTATTCTGAAGGATAAGCACCACAACAAGAAGGCATACTTCATGAGTCTTAATTGATGACACTGTTTAATTAAAGTGACCCTGAGTGCACTAAATTCTGCCGGCACATACTGGTCAGACAGAAAACATGGCAGATAGGTGGTCTCTCAAATAAATTGGCTAATGCTGGGATAGATTGGGGACAATAGAAGAAGGGGACGGCAGAGAATGAGGTAGCTGGATGGAGTCACTGAAACAGTAGGCGTGAGCTTAAATGGACTCCAGAAGATGGTAGAGGACAGGAAGGCCTGGAGGAACATTGTCCATGGGGTCGCAATGGGTCGGACACGACTTTGAAACTAACAACAACAAAAAATACCATTCTTTGTGTAACTGATACTATAAAAATAATCACTCTTAGCACAAACATTTTTAGGCAAGAGTATTCTGCAATAGATAACTGTGAGTAGTAAGAGGCCAGAAGCAAGTGAATCTCCTGCCCAGAAAAAACTTATTTTTAGGTATAAATTGTACACTATCTGTTCTTTTCCAACCCTCTACAGGAAACACATAGAGAAGTGGAACTGGGATAATAAGTGAACAGTGAGTAAACCAGAGTTCTGGTGGTGCCATGGTTAGAATGCAGTACTGCAGGCTACTTCTGCTGACTGCTGACTGCCAGCAGTTCAGCAGTTCGATTCTCACCGAGGTCAGTAAAATGAGGACCCAGATTGTTGGGGGCAATGTTCTGACTCTGTAAACTGCTTAGAAAGGGCTGTAAAGCACTAAGAAGCGGTATTTAAATCTAAGTGCTATTGCTATTGAGGCCAGAGGACTGAAGCACTGAGTGAACTTTGGCCAATGATTTGATGGAACTCTGCAGATCACTTTTTAAGAATCACTAATCTAGAGCCATGAAATCAGAATGGGAGGATATGGTTTTTATTTTATTTTATTTATTAAATTTATTTACTGTCCATCTCCTATTGAAATGGCTCCTATTAAAATTTTAGTAAATTAAAAGTAATAGAGTTGCTGGTATGAAACCATTGGAATAATAATATATGTATATATGAAATGAGATCTGAAACCTTCATTTTAGACACAGTCTCAAGATGATTGCTAACCAACCTGGAATCCCATAGATGTCAACTCAGAAGTATGATCTTACTGAGTTGATGAATATTACTTCCAGAAAATGCATGTGGGATATTTTTTTATGTATTAGTCACTGATAAAGATGGGAGAGATGCTAGGAATGCAAAAGTATTTACCGGAGAAGAGACGTAAGGAACTATGCCAATAAAAACCATGGCAGGACAAATTCTAGCCACTAGCAAAATCTGCCTAACATTTGTCATTCTCTCAGTGAAATCAAATAAAAAATATTCAAGCTTTAACTGATTAAGCTAATGATTAAATTAAACAGAAGTTTATATTCCTGTTAGGCAATTCCAATATATTCATGTCTTGAAATTGTGTCAAATAACAAAAAACACATGCAAATTAGAATATAGGTACATTAGAGAGGGATGTAGGCACAAATCTGGCAAGTTTTTATATTTGACTATTTTTCCAATACACTACAATAGTGCCCATTAATTATGTTTTATCCCTATGATTATCTGAATTATGTCCCCTACAGTTCTAGTTTATTTTAATTCTATGAAAACTGCCCTTTTGTTCATCTGTGCTTCAGATTGATCTGCCAATTTAGATTTCTCTCCTAAATGAAGCAGTCACTGTAATATGCACAGATTTCATTGGAATTAACTCTACGTTTTGGTAAATTAAGCAGCAAAAAACTCCATTCCATATAATGAAAGTCTGATTTTTCACGAGAATGTGTATCCATAAATGGCAATATAGTTCTATATCAAATCAAATATCTTGTGACAGAAATCAACAAAGGGATAGTACTTTCTGAATAAGAAAAGACTTCAGTTTTTCAACTTTGAGGTCTGGATGGTGGGGGACCTGTTTCTTTGGGGACAAGGCACCAGGTTATAGCACGCTGGTATGTTTGTCATTGAATCAGTACATTTATTTATTTATTTTTTCTCAGGCTGATGTGCTGCCATAATCAGAAAATGACTCCCAGCATTTACAGGGGAAACAACTATTAAACAATCATAAAATTTCAAAATACACAAAGGCGTCAGTGATCAAATACAGAAGCATAAAAATAAACGATGTCAAAATAAAGCATAAAATAGAAAAACAAAGTCAGGCAGCATCCCAATCAATCAGGATTGCACTATAATCCTTAAGATCCCAAGAAAAAGGTTCATTTTAAGGGTCTCCTGAAATGATGCCAGAAAGGATGATAACCAAACATCGGGGAGAGGAGAGCTGTTCCCCTCATGTATATTACGAACACAAAACTTCTGAAGTTCATATAAGGACAGAAGACAAGCCAGGAAGAATATTAATATTGAATACTAGTACTGAAATATACAGAAATAAGAAATATCCATCTCTGCCATTTGAGGAATGAAAGGGCAATTACAACAGATTTTGGGTTCCATGAGAGGGTATAAATAGGATTACATTCCATATCTAGACCAAGCCTCAGTTGGTTTGGAATAATTTCTCATCAGATTCCCATGTCTTCAAGACAGAGCAGACAAATGTAAGTTACTGCAGTATCAATAATAATTCTTTGTGATGCTCCATTTCAGATCTGTTGCTCTATAGCTCTAGTTCAGCGGTTCTCAACCTGTGGGTCGCGAACCCATTTGGGGTCGAACGACCATTTCACGGGGGTTGCCAAACAACGCAGTCCGCCATTTTTTCCCTTTTCCTTAGCTGTGTTACTCCCTCTTATTCCATTGGCATTCGAAAGCCAATAGAATGTATTGGCTTTCGAAAGCCAATAGAACAGACTCTCTTGAATAGAGTCTAATTCTATTGGCTTTCAAAAGCCAATCGGAATTGTCCAGGCTGTCTCTGCCCTGCTGAGCCCACAGTCCCAGTCTGCAAACGGTGCTGCAAGTTGTCTGCAGCTAAGGTGAGCTTTCTGGACATTTCCACCCCTTCCTGCTGAGCAACTACTAAATGTAAGTAAAAGAGGGCCAGGGGTGGGAGGTGGGAGGCCGGCGGGCGCAGGGAGGGTTGCTGGCGCACGTGGGGACCAGTGGGTCCCTTACCTCCCTTGGGCTGGGCCAGCTGGTGGCCCAGCCGGTGGTCGCCCTGCGCCCTCGCTGCCGTGTGCCATGGTTGCCCAGGAGTACCTGGGCCTGCCTGCCACCACATCGAATGTGCGGTGGCCAAGGTAAAGCTAGTGGGGCAGTGGCGGGTGCAGGGAGGGTTGCTGGTGCGCGTGGGGCTCGGCGGGTGCCTTACCTCCCTTGGGCTGAGCCAGCTGGTGGCCCAGCCGGTGGTTGGCCTGCGCCGTCACTGCCACTTGCCAGCTATGCCTCGGTCGGCACAGGGGGCAGCACAACACATGTGTGGCGCTCCCGGGCCGAGGCGGTTCCTGGGCAACGGCCTGCATGTACCCTCGGCCTGCCCAGCGTGCACTCCAGCTGCAGGAGAGGAGGCGGAGCATGTGTGCCTCCTCCTGCCCCGCCCACAGGGAAATACAGGTAGTCCTCGACTTACGACCACATGGCTGGGCGTTGCGGCATTAGGAAGGTTGAGAACCACTGCTCTAGTTCATTACAAATAATGGCACCATAAATACCAGGCCAGGTGCTAATAAAAACAAAACAAATCACCGCAAATCCAACAAACAAGCCCTTCAACATTTCCATATAACATCTGTGAAAAGGGGGGAAAAGCAGGAAGATTAGATTCAGTGACTAATTGATCTATCTGGAAATAAAACCATTGCTAGCAAGCCCCATGTTGTGGAACAAACTTGCTATTGGAATTGCTATATGGCCATGTTGCTATAGTTTAAAAGGGCCCCAAACACAGACTTAGGCCTTTTAATTCTTTGGAACTATAACATTAAGAACATGTTATTTTACTACTCACTGTTTCATATTTCTGACTTTAATAACTTTATTATTGTTTTTAGTGGAATTTAAACCGTTCAGAGCTTTTTAAGGATTCATTAACAAAGAAACAATATTCTAATTTTTCTGAATAAAATAAAATAAAATACAACTACCAGTTTTGGGCTGGAAAAATCCAGATGGCCACTAGATGGCACCATCTGTCATGGCTATCTGGTTGTAGCCCTGGCCTAAATTAAATATCAGATGGAAGAATCTAAAGGAAAGGGGAGAAGAAGACTCCAGTCAAATTGTAAATGAAGAAACTATTGGAAATTTGGTGCCTAACGTAGGAGTAACCTAAACAAGTGGTTACTAAGATATGATACTTATGCTTAATGGTTCTGAACTTGGTTTGGGTGTATCTTAAGAGATGTCAGATCACTAACATCAAAGTGGTAATAGAAAGTTGATTTGAGCAACATTCATCTTCAGTCAACCCTTCTTTAGAATGCCAGGGTTGTGCAACTTGTATGGTTCTGTGGTGTAGATTAGGTGCATAACTAGGAATTTCTCATCATTCTGTTGTCGAAAGCATTTACTGGGTCCAAGATCTTCCCACTAATGATGGACATCTATCTAGAACATATAAAGGTACTACAAATCTTTGCTGAAAATGTGAACAACATGAAGGTACATTTTATCATGCATGGTGTATGTGTAAAAGGGGCGTTGTCTTACCTGAACGCCTTTTCTCAGCATGATGATGGAGAATCCATGGATGGGTTGTCTTAATCTATCTGCTCCAATTAGACTAAGTCTGAAATTGGTAACGCCCCCTCTGTGCCAAGTGCACCCCAGTTTTAGGCTGAGGCGATACCCAGACTTTAGTCCGACGCGTCTGAACAAATGGGAACCAGGCCAACTGACCTAATGGGAGGGAGTGGATTCTCCATCATCATGCTGAGAAAAGGCGTTCAGGTAAGACAATGCCCCTTTCTCCAGCATGATTGGATGGAGAACCCACGGATGGGACATACCAAAGCCCAGTGTCCCTAGGGTGGGGAATTAGATTGGGCCTGGGTCCCATCCGATGTTAATGCATGTTCTAGGACCTTGCAGCCAAATGAAGCCGTAGAAGATGCATATATATCCATCTTGTAGTGACGGACAAAGGAAGAGGGCGATGCCCATGTTGCTGCTCTACAAATTTCCTCTATGGAGGCCTGGGTAGACTAGGCAGCTGTAGTAGCTGCGCCCCGGGTGGAATGGGCCATGATATGCCTGGGAGCTTATAGTGACTGAGTCTGGTATGCCAGAGAAATACAAGCTCTAATCCACCTGCCTATAGTGAGTGAGGAAACCTTTTGTCCTAATGACGAAGGGTGAAATGACACAAACAGAGCCTCAGTCTTGCGAAAGGATGAGGTTCTCTGTATATAGCAATATAAGGCCCTGCGCACATCCAATCTGTTCCACTGAACCTCTATGTCATTAGACGGGTTTGGGCAGAAGTCTGGCAAAACTATGTCCTGGGATCTATGATACAAGGAGTTGACCTTGGGCACGAAGGAGGGATCTAATATGAAAAATACACAGATCCTTCCTCACTGACAGGGCAGCTAGCTCAGAGATCCTTCTGGCCGAAGTTACAGCAACCAGAAATGCCACCTTCATTGATAATTGTTTAAGTAAACAAGTGTCAATAGGCTCAAAGGGTGGTGAGACAAGAGCCTGTAGAACCTGATGAAGGTCCCAGGAGGGGTATCTATGTACAGTTGGTGGTCTGGCATTGTTAGCTCCTTTTAGGAAGGAGCGTATCATGGAGTGCTGTGTTAGGGATTCCTTGCCATAGGAAATAACCGTGGCGAGTGCTGCTACCTGCCTACGGATGGTGCTTGTGGAAAGCCCTTTGTCCAGACCATCCATCAGGAACTCCAAGATGACTGGCACTGAAGCCTGCAAGGGTTCAATTTTGTGAGCTAAACACCAATTACAGAAGCTTTTCCACGTGGCATCATATATTCTATTCGTCGAGGGTCGCCTGGATTGCTGGATCATGGCTATGACCCTTGACGAATATGAGTCTAGGCCTAAGGCCTGCCTCTCAAGTGCCAGACGGTTAACTGGAGCCATTGAGGGTCCGGATGACGTAGCTCCCCCTGAATGAGGGAGATCCGATTGTCTGGAATCCTCCATGGAGGGGATGCGGAGACCAAGATCGTCTCAGCCAATGCGGGGCGACCAGGAGGACCTCTGCTTGTTCGCGAAGAATCTTCCTGATCGTGGCAGGTAGAAGGGGTAGGGGAGGAAAGGCATAGAGCAGTTCCCTGGGCCAGGGACTGCGGAGTGCATCTGTTCCTTCTGCTGATGGAGACGGGAACCTGGAAAGGAATCTGGGAAGCTGTGAGTTGGCTGGGGAGGCAAAAAGGTCTAAGGTTGGGGAACCAAACCTGTCCACGATCTCTCTGAAGATCTTCGGATCCAGCTGCCATTCGGAGTGGTCCACGGTGGCTCTGCTCAGTGAGTCCGCCTGCTGGTTGGCCACTCCAGATATGTGCTCCGCCCTGATGGAGGCAAGATTCAGTTCTGCCCAAGACCCCAGCAATCTGGCCTCCTGCATGAGAGGCTTGGACCTTGTTCCCCCCTGTCTGTTGATATGGGCCTTGGCTGTGATGTTGTCGGTTAAGACCAGGACGTGCTGGCCCTGTACTAAGCTGCTGAATCTCTTTAGGGCCATGTGTATGGCTCTTAGTTCCAGCCAGTTTATATTGTTCTTTAGATCTTGCCTGGACCACTGACCTTCGGCCCAGTGTGTGTGGAGGTATGCCCCCCACCCAAATAGGCTTGCATCTGTGGTGATGGTGATCCTGTCTGGTTCTTTGAATTCTGCCCCATGACAGTGCCGGAGAGTCCCACCAACGAAGGGAGTTCAACAACGACCGTGGAACTCGGACCTTCTGGTGGGATGTGCTGGTATGAAGTCTCTGAAATGGAAGGAGAAGCCACTGTAATTCTCTGGCATGGAGACGTGCCCATGGCACAATTTGCACGCATGACACCATCTTCCCTAGTAGCTGTGAAAGGGAAGCCAATGTGACTACTCTGTCCTTTCGGATCCGACGTACCAGAGTCTGAATAGAGTTCCGTCGGTCCTGAGATAGGTAGACCGTGCAGTTGACTGTGTCTATAACTGCGCCCAAATGAAGGAGCCGAGTTGTTGGTATGGTATGACTTTTCTGGAAATTAACAGAAAAACCGTGCTCCTGAAAAACCTTGATGGCTAGGGCGAGATCTGCTTGAGCACTTTGTAATGATGATAACTGAATTAGAATGTCATCCAAATAGCATTGAACTCTGATGGGGACTTGTCTAAGGTGGGCTGCGATCACTGCCAATACCTTTGTAAATACTCTCGGTGCAGATGAGAGGCCAAATGGAAGGGCTCTGTACTGGTAGTGGTGTCGGGCATAACTGAATCTGAGGAATTTGCGGTGTCCAGGAAAAATGGGGATGTGCAAATATGCCTCAGTCAGGTCTATCGAGGTAAGAAAGTCACCTTGCCTGATGCTAGCCAGGATTGATTGAAGTGATTGCATCTTAAATTTCTTATACCTCAAGTAAAGGTTTAGACCTTTTAAGTCCAAGATCGCCCTCCAGCCCCCTGAAGTCTTGGAAATGACGAAAAAGTTTGAGTAAAACCCTCGTCCCTCTTGGTCTTGTGGTACTGGTTCAATTGCTTGTATTTGCAATAAATGAGCTATTGTCTCTGACATAAGCTCAGCTCTGGTCCTGTTCATTGAAACAGGACAAGAGCGGAATCTGTCAGGTGGATGGGAATCAAATTCTAGTCTCAGACCTTGGGTGACGGTATCTAACACCCATGCATCCGTAGTAGTGGCCGCCCAAATGCTGGAATAGAGGGCCAGCTGGCCTCCTATGGGAGGTGAGGCTGCAGGATCACTTGCCTCGCTTAAAGGAATGGCTCCCTGCGCCTCGAAAGGATCGCTTGGTCTGGAACTGTGATCTGCCTCTGTATGCTGAACGATCTTGCTGTCGTTCCTGTCTCTGAAAGGAGGGGCGAGAAGCCTGGGCCCAGTCCCAGGATGGAGCTGGTCGAAAGGGCTGCCTTTTGTAGTTACTCTGCGACAAGTTCCCCCAGCGTCTATCTCCTTTCTTTGATGTGTTAACCAAGGTCTTACGTTTGTCCTTACCTTCAGTTAGGTATGGCTCTAACGCCTTACCAAAGAGATGTCCACCTGTGTAAGGTTTAGAGGCCAGACGCCACTTGGCCTTGGTGTCTGCTCGCCAATTTCTGAGCCACAGGAGCCTTCGTGCTCAGATGTCTGCCGCGATGGTCCGGGCCGTGTATCTGGCCATGTGTAGGGAGGCATCAGCTAGATACTGGGACATGGCCACCAACTTACCCAGATTCTGGTGAGCTCTGAGCTAGTCCGGAGGGATCATGTCCTGGAGCTCCCGTAACCATAGGACCGAAGCCCTGGCAAAGAAGGCCATGGAGGTTGCCGCCCTTGTTGCCCAGGCAGATGCCTGGTGGGACCTGCGTAGGGCGGACTCAATCTTTTTGTCTTCTGCCCTTAGTGCCTCATTTATGTCCCCAGGGATGTTAGCGTTGGGGAACAATGAGTTCAAAGGCTCATCAATCTCCGGAATCTCCAAAAGGGAGGTCAGGGAAGGGGCAACATTGAACAATGTTCTCTCTGCCACCCCAGGGCTTAAGGGGGATCCTAGGTTCTCCCATTGTTTTTGAACTATATTCAGAAAAAGGGGAGGGCAGGGGATATGATTTTGTGAGACAGAGGGCTCAGTGTATATGACATGGGGACCTTGAGATGTTGTTGGTGGGGTCTCCTGTTCTTGGGTGAGGTTTGCAGTAGAGCAGGCCTTGAGTAGCAGGGAATTGAAGAATGAATGGTCAAAGAGACCGACAGGAGGGGTGGGGTCAGATGGGGTGATGCCCTTGTCCTCAGACAAAATTAGGTCAGATTGGCCAGCTCCTGTAGATTCCAAATCCGATGTGGGATCATCCATCAAATCCGAAGATTGTGAATGATACGTGGCCTGGGGGGGTGGCTGTGGGGTGTTGGTGGCCATAAATTGAGCCACAGCCTGGGCTATCATGGACTGAAGGAGGTCCGGGTTCAAGGCCTGGTTCTCAGGAGGGCGAAGCCCTGCTGCAGTGGGGTGAATGTGGCCTGGGGCCCTGAGGTGTCCTGACTGGTTATACCCCTGCCTGAAGCCGCTCTTGAGGCTGAATCTAACTGGGGAATTCCCCTGGGGGAGACCAGGCCCCTGGGGCTGAGGCACAATGTGAGGAAAGGGGTTCGAAAATAGACCTTCCCATCGTGCCTGTCAGATCTGCGGAGGCCACTCTCAGTCTTTGGGACTCCTCCTCCCTCTGTGGCTCCCTGCTTGGCCGGGCTCGCTTGGTGGTGTTCTTTCCACTTGCCTCTGTTTGGCGTTTCCTCTTGGCCGGCTCGTTGATTTTCTCTGCCATGATGAGTTGCTCTGGGCTCAACCTTGGCAAAACGCCCCCTCTCGGCGCTGTAATTCACCAAGGGAGCCTGCAGAGATGATTCAACCCGTGAGGGGGGTGGGCGGGGAATTAATGGGCACCGCATCCCTTGGGAGTGAGCAGGCCCTCCCCGGTTGAAGCCATTGTAATTTCGAGGCCTTTGCCACTGGTGATCGACCACTGCCTTCAGGAGAGAGCTCCAGGCAGTCTGGGCCTCAGCCACACACAAAATGGCCACCGAGAGGCAATTCAAAATGGCGGCCGCCAAATTTGCGTCAAAAAAACGGCCTTTAGAAATAGGCCTTGAGGCCTGGGGCCTAAGATGCAACGAGCTCTCGTTCGGGTGAACCGCCTGAGCTCCTAATGCAGCTGGTGGCATGTAATTAGGCCGGCTGGGAAGCGCTGAGGCAGTCCGAGGCCTGACAGGCCTTCCCGGCTCCGAAAATTGGGTCGCGCTGAAACTCTCACCTGCTGCCTTCTGCTGGGGCCGAGGGGCCTGGAAAGGCTCCCTCCGGACTTGGCAAGGTTTGTGGTCGTCTGCGGAACCCCCAGCTTACCCCTGCTTCCGGAGCCGTTGGCAGTCAGCGCGAGGAATCTGCGACCTCCGACGATCAGCTGGCAGCCGGGAGATCGTCAGAGCAGCGCTTTGGCGGAAAACGGAGCCTTGAGACGAAGAACAGCTCTGGTAGGAGATCTGAGATCCCCTGGGATTTGATCTTGTTTCATTTCCCTAAACTGAAAGGGAAAGGGAAAAAAACAAGGGGAAATTTTCCCCCCCCCCCAGGAGGGAGAGGTTTGTGAGTCTGTCAACCTGATTAGGCTACAGACTGGGAATGATGGTCCTTGAAATTTTTTCTTTTGTATCTAATCCAGTGGTTCTCAACCTTTCTAATGCCGTGACCCCATAAAACAGTTCCCCATGTTGTGGTGACCCCCAAGTGGGTGTGGCCACCAGTAAGAGGGAGTAGGACAGCTAGGGAAAAGGGAAAAAAATGGCGGACTGCGTTGTTTGGCGACCCCCATGAAATGGTCGTTTGACCCCAAATGGGGTCCCGACCCACAGGTTGAGAACCACTGATCTAATCAATTCTAATAATAAAATAAATAGCCTGAGCTAAGGAAATAAATGGAAAAAAACAGTCTTCTGCTCCAGGAGCGAAGAAAAAACGCGTCTTAGAGCAAAGAGACTAAGTCTAAAACTGGGGTGCACTTGGCACAGAGGGGGCGTTACCAATTTCAGACTTAGTCTAATTGGAGCAGATAGATTAAGACAACCCATCCGTGAGTTCTCCATCCAATCATGCTGGAGAAAAACAGCCAAAACATTTTGGACACAAATAAATATACTCCTAGTAATGGTAGTAAAGTTGGAAGGGACCTTGGAGGTCATCTAGTCCAACCCCCTGCTCGGGCAGGAAACCCTACACCATTTCGGACAAATGGCTGTCCAGTCTCTTCTTAAAAACTTCCAGTGTTGGAGCATTTACTGCTTCTGGAGGCAAGCTGTTCCACTGATTAATTGTTCTCACTGTCAGGAAGTTTCTCCTTAGTTCTAGGTTGCTTCTCTCCTTGATTAGTTTCCACCCGTTGCTTCTTGTCCTGCCTTCAGGTGCTTTGGAAAATAGCTTAATTCCCTCTTCTTTATGGCAGCCCCTGAGATATTGGAATACTGCTATCATGTCCCCCCTTGTCCTTCTCTTCGTTAAACTAGACATACCCAATTCTCGCAACCGTTCCTTATATGTTTTAGCCTCCAGTCCCCTAATCATCTTTGTTGCTCTTCTCTGTACTCTTTCTAGAGTCTCAACATCTTTTTTACATCGTGGTGACCAAAACTGGATGCAGTATTCCAAGTGTGGCCTTACCAAGGCATTGAAGAGTGGTTTTAATACTTCACGTGATCTTGATTCTATCCCTCTGTTAATGCAGCCTAGCACTGTGTTGGCCTTTTTGGCAGCTGCAGCACACTGCTGGCTCATATTTAAGTGATTGTCTACTAGGACTCCGAGGTCCCTCTCACAGTTACTACTATTGAGCATGGTGCCACCTATGCTGTACTTGTGCATTTGGTTTTTCTTGCCTAAATGTAGAACCTTGCTTTTTTCACCATTGAATTTCATTTTGTTAGTTAGTGCCCAGTGTTCAAGTCTGTCCAGATCCTTCTGTATCTTAAGCCTGTCTTCTGGAGTGTTGGCTATTCCTGCCAGCTTGGTGTCATCTGCAAATTTGATGAGTTCCCCATCTATCCCTTCATCCAAATCGTTGATGAAGATGTTGAAGAGTACTGGGCCCAGAACAGAGCCCTGGGGCACCCCACTACACACTTCCCTCCATATAGATGCAGTTCCATTGAGGACCACTCGCTGAGTACGGCCGGTCAGCCAGCTACGGATCCATCTGGTGGTGGTTCTGTCTACCCCACATTTTTCTATCTTGTCAAGTAGTAGGTTGTGATCTACTTTATCAAATGCCTTACTGAAGTCCAAGTAAATTATGTCCACAGCATTCCTCTGATCCACTAATTTTGTCACTTGGTCAAAGAATGCAATAAGATTTGTCTGGCATGATCTATTTTTGACAAACCCATGTTGGCTTTTAGTAATGACTTTGTTTGCCTCTAGGTGTTCGTTGATTCGTTGTTTGATTATCTTTTCCAGGATCTTCCCAGGTATTGAGGTCAGGCTGATAGGTCTGTAATTTCCTGGATCCATTTTTTTTCCTTTTTTGAGGATGGGAACTACATCAGCTCTTTTCCAGTCCTCTGGTAGTTCCCCTGTGTTCCAGGATCTTTGAAAAATATAGTTCAGTGGCTCCGATATCACATCTGCCAGTTCCTTGAGAACTCTGGGGTGTAATCCGTCTGGTCCTGGCGATTTGAACTCATCTAGGCTGGACAGGTGCTCACTAACGATTTTCTTGCCTATCTTAACTTGTGTTTCTGTTTTGTTTTTTGTGGCACTATTTTTGATAGGTTGGTCTGTTTTTTCCCTTTGTGTAAAGACAGATGCAAAAAATGAGTTAAATAGTTCTGCTTTCTCCCTGTTGCTTGTCACCTTCTTGCCACTTCCACCCACTAATGGACCAATCATTTCCTTCACTTTTTTCTTGTTTTTTACATGTTGAAAGAAGCTTTTTTTGTTATTTTTGACTTTGGTCGCAAGCCTCAGTTCATTTTGAGCCTTGGCTTTCTTCACTTCATCTTTGCAGGCTCGGGCTATTTGCTGATATTCTGACTTAGTTATGTTCCCCTCTTTCCACTTTCTATACTTGTCCTTTTTATCTTTCAATTTGTCAGAGAGTTCTTTATGCAGCCATGCTGGTTTCTTTTGAGAGCTGTTATTTTTCCTCTTTGTTGGTATTGTGCTAGACTGTGCTTTTATTATCTCATTTTTCAAAATTTCCCAAGCTTCTTGAGTTGTTTTCCCCTTGAGGATTCTCATCCATGGAATCCTTCCCAAGCCCTCTCTAAGTTTATTGAAATTAGCTCTCTTGAAGTCCAAGACTCTAGTTTGACTGTGTTCTATTGGTTGTGCTTCTATAATGTTGAATTCTAATATTGCATGATCACTTCCTCCCAGGGTTCCTATGGCTCCAACACCGTCTATCATTTCATCTCTGTTAGTGAGAATTAGATCCAAAATGGCTAATCCCCTAGTTCCATTCTCTACTTTTTGGGAGACAAAGTTGTCTGCTAGGTTTGCCAGGAACCTGTTTGATCTTCCACTTGGTGCGGAGTTTGTCTCCCAGTTGATGTCAGGGTAGTTAAAGTCCCCCATTACTATTGTGATGTGCTTCCTACATACCTTAGTTAGCTGACTAGCAAAAAGTTCATCTATTTCCTCTGTTTGGTTGGGTGGTCTGTAGTATACACCTATGGCAATGTCATTTCCCCCCCCTTTTATATTGACCCAAATGCATTCAAGACAGTTTTTATCATTGTTGTACTCTATTTCTGTGAAGATGTAGTTATTTCTTATATAGAGAGCAACTCCACCTCCTCTTTTATTTGGTCTGTTTCTTTTAAATAATTTAAATCCCTCTAGCTGTGTGTTCCATGTGTGAGTTTCATCCCACCATGTTTCCGTAATGGCAACAATATCGTATCTGCCCTCATTAACCTGAATTTCTAGTTCACCCTGTTTGCTGTTCATACTTTGTGCATTGGTGTATAAACATTTGAGTCCTTTGTGGGTGGCCCTGTGTTTCCTTTCTACATAACCTGTGTGGTGCCTGAGTTCCCCTATTGTCTTACCACCTATTTGGTTAGTGCACTTTATATGGCACTCGCTATTAGAGGCTTCATTTTGATTGGTAGCAAGGTTGGTATTCTTGTCCACACACACATCTGTGCTACATGCACTGATAGCCCTATAGTTTTTAAATTGCCGGGGACAGGGTTGTTCCGTATCAATTAACTCCCTGTCCCCGCTGTTTAGTTTAAATTTCCCTCCAGAAAATCTGTGAATTTATAGCCGAGTAACTCAGTCCCTTTTTTTGATGGATGCAAACCATCTCTTTTGTACATCTTTTGATTGGACCAGCTACTGACATCGTGACTAATATATCCAAAGCCTTCCCCTTTACACCACTCCTTTAGCCACATATTGAATTGTGCTATGCGCTGGCCTTTTCCGTTTTGCTCCTTATACACTGGTAAAACCTCTGAGAAAGTAAGCCTACAGCCTATTCTGCTAAGTTCCTTCCCCAAGCTCTGGAAATCATTCTGCACAGAGAGTACATCTTTTTGGGACAGATCATTAGTGCCAAGATGTACAATAGCCTCCACATCACAGTCCTTGCTGCCATTCTTGATTATTTTAGAAATACGCTTCTTGTCCCTACTGGCAGTAGCACCTGGAAGACACCTGACCTCTTTCAAAGCCTCTGTGTCCTTTCCTAAATTTACATCCCTTATAATTGAATCACCTACCAGAAGGTAGCTTCTCTTTTTGGGAGCCTTTCTATTCTTGCATGACTGATGTGCAATACCTGATTCACACTTCTCCCTATCAAAATCTAGTTCTTCATCTCGGACCACAATCCCCTGCTTATTTGAGTTATCTTCACAAATACCTTTACCAGTCTCCTTAATGTCCCTATTAAGGTCAGCAAGAGCACTGTAGCTGTTGTGCAGGGACACAGCGAAAGCTTTGTGTTTATGGTTCACAGCTCTCACCCTGCCAGATCCCACGGTTGTCCACACTGCCCTTTTCCTGCAGGATCTTTGTGGTAAAGGGGGCTGATAGCAGGGAGGCTTACTAGAGTAGAGGGGCTGAACTGGACACCTAATTTCTGCCCGAAGAGCACGGATTACAGACCCTAGGTAAATGATCTGTCCTTGTAGGCTAGTGATTTGTTTACAGATAGGACAGTTTCCAAGTTTGAAAAGGGTACTGCGAAGGACGGCTGCAAAGCAGGTGTTGCACTGAACTAAGCCGGACATCTTAGATACAGGGGATGTCAGACACACTTGCCCTGAATGTACTGCTACTGTTTGTGATTTTTAGTTATATAGTTATATAATTCGCGCGCCGTTAGGCGCGCGGGCCGCTACTTTCCTGGTGGATTCTCCCAAAACTTACAGTTTAAGCAGCAGCTGGTGGAATGTAGCACGTTCCAGCAACCCGATCAGAGTTGGAATGGGGTTTAAATAGAGTATAATACCCTATAAATATAATGGAGATCCAATCAGGGCCTTGCTACTTTCCTGGTGGATTCTCCCAAAACTTACAGTTTAAGCAGCAGCTGGTGGAATGTAGCACGTTCCAGCAACCCGATCAGAGTTGGAATGGGGTTTAAATAGAGTATAATACCCTATAAATATAATGGAGATCCAATCAGGGCCTTGCTACTTTCCTGGTGGATTCTCCCAAAACTTACAGTTTAAGCAGCAGCTGGTGGAATGTAGCACGTTCCAGCAACCCGATCAGAGTTGGAATGGGGTTTAAATAGAGTATAATACCCTATAAATATAATGGAGATCCAATCAGGGCCTTGCTACTTTCCTGGTGGATTCTCCCAAAACTTACAGTTTAAGCAGCAGCTGGTGGAATGTAGCACGTTCCAGCAACCCGATCAGAGTTGGAATGGGGTTTAAATAGAGTATAATACCCTATATATATAATGGAGATCCAATCAGGGCCTGTACTTTCCTGGTGGATTCTGAACTTTCAGTTAAGCAGCAGCTGTGGAATGAGCACGTTCCAGCAACCCGATCAGAGTTGGAAGGGGTTTAAATGAGTATAATACCTATCTCTAAATGAGATCCAATAGGCCTGCTACTTTCCTGGTGGATTCTCCCAAACTTACAGTTTAAGCAGCAGCTGGTGGAATTAGACGTTCCAGAACCCCGATCAGATTTGGAATGGGGTTTAAATAGAGTATAATACCCTATAAATATAATGGAGATCCAATCAGGGCCTTGCTACTTTCCTGGTGATTCTCCCAAAACTTACAGTTTAAGCAGCAGCTGGTGGAATGTAGCACGTTCCAGCAACCCGATCAGAGTTGGAATGGGGTTTAAATAGAGTATAATACCCTATAAATATAATGGAGATCCAATAAGGGCCTTGCTACTTTCCTGGTGGATTCTCCCAAAACTTACAGTTTAAGCAGCAGCTGGTGGAATGTAGCACGTTCCAGCAAACCGATCAGAGTTGGAATGGGGTTTAAATAGAGTATAATACCCTATAAATATAATGGAGATCCAATCAGGGCCTTGCTACTTTCCTGGTGGATTCTCCCAAAACTTACAGTTTAAGCAGCAGCTGGTGGAATGTAGCACGTTCCAGCAACCAGATCAGAGTTGGAATGGGGTTTAAATAGAGTATAATACCCTATATATATAATGGAGATCCAATCAGGGCCTTGCTACTTTCCTGGTGGATTCTCCCAGAACTTACAGTTTAAGCAGCAGCTGGTGTAATGTAGCACGTTCCAGCAACCCGATCAGAGTTGGAATGGGGTTTAAATAGAGTATAATACCCTATATATATAATGGAGATCCAATCAGGGCCTTGCTACTTTCATGGTGGATTCTCCCAAAACTTACAGTTTAAGCAGCAGCTGGTGGAATGTAGCACGTTCCAGCAACCCGATCAGAGTTGGAATGGGGTTTAAATAGAGTATAATACCCTATATATATAATGGAGATCCAATCAGGGCCTTGCTACTTTCCTGGTGGATTCTCCCAGAACTTACAGTTTAAGCAGCAGCTGGTGGAATGTAGCACGTTCCAGCAACACGATCAGAGTTGGAATGGGGTTTAAATAGAGTATAATACC
>NW_024096995.1:0-9086 GCF_016545835.1 Crotalus tigris | reverse complement strand
GGGTAAGCTCCATGACTTCCTTTTCGGAGCAATTGCGGAATCTTGGGATGGGCCGTGTGTGGCTCCCTCAGTGGAGATGGGCAGTAGTTCTTGCCCTTCCCTTTGCTCCAAAGGGTCCCCCTCCCCCCCTGGAAAAGACCCAGGAGTCTCAGCAGAAAAGTCTCGCCTAGAGCGAAGTTGGTCGATGTGCCGACGCAGGACACGACCGTTGTCCAGGGCAACCTCGTAGGAGAGAGGACCTGTGATTCTGGACACAGAAGCGGGGACCCATGTATGACCAGGCCCGTAATTGCGAGCCCAAACCGGGGCACCCCCAAGTAGTTGTCTAGGTGCCCTAGGATGTGAGGTAGATGAAGGCAGTAAGTCTGTCCGGATGCAACGCAAGGTCTAGTAGTAAGTTGGCGCCCCCAAAGAAGTCAGCTGGACTCTCCCCTGTAGAAACGTCGGACGGTTGTGGCTGCGATAATCCTTTTTGAAAAGGAGAAAGTCAGCCAACCTGTGATGCACAGTCCCCGTAGGCTGAGTCTCTCAAGGCTGTCCTTTGCGATGCGCCCATTTTGCGTCAGCCATTACCGTTGGTGGGAAGGCGTGAAAAGGCGCAGAACGTGGCATGACGAATCTAGGTTTTTGACTCCTGAAGAAAGCTTCGGAATTAGGGAGGAGGTGAATTGAGGGCCGTTGTCGGACACGATGACATCTGGCAGCCCGTGTGCAGCAAAAATCCCCCTCAGTAACTGAATAGTCTTTGCAGTGGTGGTGGATGAGACAGGCACAACCTCAAGCCATTTTGAATGGCTGTCAACAAGGACCAAGAAGAACTGGCCCTGAAAGGGCCCAGCGTAGTCAATGTGCACCCTAGACCATGGGGACGGTGTTTCCTCCCATCTATGCACCGGAGCTTGGGCATATTGGGCGGAGATCGTTGGCACAGGTGGGCATGCGGTGATAACCGTAGCCTCAATTACCTTATCTAATTTACTCAGGCCACCACAAGTGGCTGCGTGCAAGAGCCTTCATACGAAC
Source organism: Crotalus tigris (assembly GCF_016545835.1). Lineage (NCBI taxonomy): Eukaryota > Metazoa > Chordata > Lepidosauria > Squamata > Viperidae > Crotalus > Crotalus tigris. The sequence goes on along the minus strand of NW_024096995.1, from coordinate 8,063 downwards.
ACTGCCAGGATGACCCTCGTGGAGGGATTCTAAGACCCTAGCCCTCATTGAGGTGGGAATGACAACTCTGTTTCCCCAAAGCAGACAACCCTGAGAAAGGGACAGTTCGTTTCTTTTGGACCAGAAACTCTGAAACTCAGGAATAGGGCAGTGCTCAGGCCACCCGGACAGGACCCAGGAGCGGACACGTGAAAGTGTGTGATCTGTACCCGTTTCAGCGGTAACATCCCTGGCACTAAGAGGGAGCTCGGGAAAGGCTTGGATTGATAGAATGTTGACAGCTGGCGCGGGGTCAGCTTCTACTACTGGCAGAGGCAACCTACTGAGGCCATCAGCATGGCCCATTTCTTTCCCAGGCTTGTGGGAAAGTAATGAAAAATCCATATGCAGACAAAAAATAGACCACCTAGCATTCTATGGCGGAAAATGATGTGGGAGTTCTGCTACGTGTGGTTAAAAACAGTCCCAGCAGAGGCTTATGGTCAGTGAAGACAGTGGAAATGCACTGCCCATAATAGAAAATCGTGAATTTTTGAATTTCCAGCAAAACAGCCAGAGCCTCCGGTCTATCTGAGGTAGTGTTTGCGTCGGCAGAGACAGTGTTTCGGATTAGTATGCAATAGGAACCCTGAGTTCCATCAGACCTGAGGTGGACTCAGGGGACCGCGACAACCCGTAGGGAGGACGCATCACAAGCGATTGCACACAGGAAGAGACTCGTTGAAATGTGCAAGAACACTGTTAGAAGTGAGCAAGGCCTTGACTTCTTTAAAGCAAGCCTCATGTGCTTGTGACCACAGCCACACAGCTTGTTTGTATAGTAGCCTGTGAAGAGGCTCAGCTACACTAGCTTTATGTGGAAGAAAAGAATTGTAGAAATTCAGGAGGCCTAGGAAGGCCTGAAGTTCGGCCTTAGACTTTGGCCTGGGTGCTTCTAAAATAGCAGTTAGTTTGGATTCAGCAGGATGAATCCCAGCAGCATCGATTTTGAATCCCAGAAATTCAGTAGAAGGCACCCCAATCTTGCATTTGTCTTTCCTGAGCTTGAGGCCTGATTTCCTGAATCTTAACAGGACAGCCCTAAGCCTTTCAGCTAGAATGTGTGTGGAGTCTCCTGCAATCAAGACATCGTCAAAGTAGGAGCAGACCCCTGGTATACCTCGTAGTGTGTTTTCCATTACGCTTTGGAAAATCCCAGGAGCGACATTTACTCCAAACTGTAGACTTTTTACTTTAAAGGCTCCCCTGTGGGTCACAATGGTCTGAGCTATGGCAGCATCATCATCAACAGGCAGCTGTTGATATGCTTGAGCTAGGTCAAGCTTTGCAAAAACACGCCCCCCCTTGAGAGAGGCCAGGATGTGACTGACCACAGGAACAGGATAGGCATGTTGCTGCAATGCCTTATTGAGTGGGCATTTGTAATCAGCACAAATGCGAATGTCCCCATTTGCCTTTAGAGGCGTGACAATGGGGGTCTCCCATGGGCTGGAATCAACAGGTTCTAGGATTCCTGTCGGATTAGTTTGTCTAATTCAGCTGTCCAATTTACTTTTTAAAGCAAACGGGGACACCTTCTTGCTTTAATCTATGGGAGTGACAGTGGGGTCTAGCTTTAAGGACACTAGGTGTGCGTCCTCTTGAATTTGCCCAGATGGGGGGATGAAAACATCTGCAAAGTCTGTTTGCCATAGATTCTGTTAGGTCGAGGTTTGCAAGCTGTTGAGTCCTGGGACGTGTACACAGTGCCTCAAACCAATCGAGTCCTATGATAACGTTCGTTCACCCCAAATAACTAATAAGTCTAGTGGACCTTCAAAACTCTTGTATTGCACGTTAAGGGTGGCCTCCCCCTTAACACACACTCTTGAGTTCTGAAAATCTGTTAATCCAATATCAGAAGGCCTTAACTTGGCCTTAGACCCACTTCTGGAACAAATCTTCCTAAATGTATTCAATGAAATGATGGACAGGGCAGACCCTGTGTCTAGTTCCATAGATAATGGAACCCCTTGTAGCTTCACGTTGAGTGACAGCTTTTTCTTCATGGGCTTGTGTGTGCCTGTTCTACAGATGCTTATTCGCGAAGCGCAAAAACCTACCCTATTCTGGCTGGGGAATCTGGTACCCTTCAGGCGTTCTTCTTGGGGTTGTGCCTTTCGTCGGCCAGAACACACAGCTGCAATGTGCCCTAGTTTGCAGCATGGCCGGCAGCTACGGAGCAGGAACTTGCAGTCGGTTCTCCTGTGGCGAACCTCCACAGCCGAGGCACGTTGAGGAGAGCCGAAGAGCTTTCCTTTGGTTTCCTTACTTCGCGGGTGTAGAGGCGTCGACTTCCTATCGGATCATCCTCGAGTATCCGCTGGACGTTTTTTCTTTTCTGGTTGCACCCCACCCAAAACGGGAATGGCATTCCTCTGCACTGCTTTGAGCGGCCCCCCGGCATGTCTTGACGGCCCGCCTCAGCTGCTTCTTCTGCGGTTGAACTTCCTTAAGGGTCTTGGAAGGATAATTCTTCCATTAGCGAAAAAGTCTCTGTTGTAGCTCTCGATTGCCTTAACCCGCACAGAATACGGTCCCTCAGTCGTTCCTCGAGGTCCTTTGAACTCGCAGGGCTTGGCAGCCTTCCGTAACGCGGCGATGTATTCCTTGGCTGACTCACCGGACCGTTGATCCCTCTGTTCGAAGGTGTGGCGCCATGAGATAACGGACACCTTGGGGTGGAAGTGCTCCTTCAGCAGCTTCTTCAGGTCTGCGTAACTTACAGACTCTACTGGGACAGGTGCTGCAAGGTTTTCTGCGATTTCGAAGGCATCTTGGCCGCAAACGCAAAGCAGGGTGGCAGCCTTCAAGTTATCTTCCGTCACTTGGTTTGCCTTGAAGTAGTTCTCCATTCTGGATACGTAGGACTCCCACCGCTCTGGATGTGAGACGTCGAATTCCGAAAGCCTTCCGATTTTCGCCATCTTCGGATCTTCAGGAGACGGGTCTATCAGCCAGCCTACCCCCGAATGCGCACTGGATTGGCGGGCAGCTGCTGAGTCAACACCGTTCCTCTTCCGCCGCTCAGGACTCCTTGGGTAAGCTTACACTTTTTTCCTTTCCAGGTAGTGCAAGGCATCCCATCCTCGTCGCCAGTGTTGAGTCCGTGGCGGGAAAATAGACACGAGAAGCAGCTGGAGTTCTCAGTTTCTTTTATTCAGCGTTCAGCTTACAGGAAGATGGCTTCAGCCTCGCCCAAACGCCTCGCAGCCTCTTACATAGGCAACTCCCGGGTAAATGGGTTACTTTTTCCGCGCCAGCACCCGCGCATGCGCACGGCGCTGGCGACAGCCTGTCTGGTCCCGGGCAGCTTTGCACCTGCCCGGGACTGCCTGCAAACGCCCGAGCCGTTTGCAAGGCTCGGGACATAACAGTTACCATATCTGGAGTACAAATTTCCAAAAACCTACTAAATGGCAGCATATATTTTGAGTTTTCAGTTTCTATTTGCAGCAGCAGCAAAGGAAGGAAGGAAGGAAGGAAGGAAGGAAGGAAGGAAGGAAGGAAGGAAGGAAGGAAGGAAGGAAGGAAGGAAGGAAGGAAGGAAGGAAGGAAGGAAGGAAACACATAATTATAAAAGGAAGATTTATTCCTAAATGACCTTTAAAAAGACCCATACATAAAGAATATATTTAAAAAGAATAAAAATCTGCGTTTCCTTTTACCTGAAAAAAAAAGTTTCCCCCAAAATTAACATAACTGGAGCAGTGTATGTGGAAGATTTATTTTTTGTAATAAAAGACCAAATCAAATTATTATACATTTGTTTAAAGAAGAAAATGGTCAGAATTATTTTTAAAAAACTGTACCTAACTTTATAATTATAAATAACCTTGAAAATATTATTTCAATTCTATCTAAGCCAAAAGGTAATAGCTGAATTTTTAGGAAACATCTATATTCTGATTTTCATGATAATAAGAAGAAACAATGAGGATAGAATCTGCTAGAAGCTCAATAACTTTTGCATTATTCCACATAATTCTGCTTTGATTATTTAGTCAGCATTCTTATATCCATCGCTCTTGAAATATTTATAATGGCAATATTTATATAAGGTATAAATAAATGCTCTATACAGAATCAGTGTTTTTCAAATGCTAGCTAAGATATTCTGGGAGTTGATGTATACACTTCTTAAATTTGCCAAATTTGAACATTCTTTCATTCAGAACCTGCCCATTTCAGGAATTTCAAAAAGTCACAATTTAAAATAAACTATACTTTTTAACCAATTTCATTATTTCTTTTCATTTTTGCTTCTTATCTCTAGGAGTTTCTAAAGTCAGATGTAAAACAATTACAAGCTATTCTCATGAGTTCTCTTAATTAGAAAAATGTCCATCTAATGTCAAAATCGATATATGGAAATAATGGTTGCAGTATATTCTCTTTCCTTAAAATTAAATTATTTATTCTGGATTCTATCTGGAGAGCCAGTTTATTTATCTGAAAACTATATGTGCTAAGGAAGGACTACACCAAGCTATGTCTTAGAAGATCCAGGTCATCTGTCAAGAGGCAGACTTAGCATCTTAAAATCAAACCAAAGATTCACTCTAATCTCATAGTTCACACTAAAATCTTGCATAATTGTAGTGGTCTTATCGGAGAATTCACAGTTTGCTGATGATCTTATCCACTGTCTAAGATGTTGGAGTAGGAGTGAGACATATTGTGCTTGTTACCCATAACATTGGCAGTTATCAACATTGCAAGAGAGTCCAAACAAAAACCATGCCCAGATGAACACATTCTATTTTATTATAAGGTTACATTAACAGAAACTTTTAAGCCAAGTCTGAAAGTACATTTTCCCCATCACCTTCACAGCCCAAAAAACTAGGGAGGGCCTCTTCTGAGAGGTTTACCACATCTCCATTGCTTCTGCAAACTAGGCTGCCTCTTATCTAACTGTTTCCCTAGCTGTGGCTCTTCTCACTGTCTCCCAGGGCATTCCCACATACCACTACAGCACAAGAGACAGAAAAGGTGTATGTTGTAAAGTTCATCCTCATGTCTTTTCTGACTTTCTGTGCAAAGTTATATTCTACATTCTGCACTTTCTGTAGGCCATCATATATACTCAGACTTGGATTATTAAATGGTTGTTCTCCCTGTGAGCTTTCAAAAATGTTTTGTACTTTTTCTTAATATCTAGCTCTATGGAAGTCTGCTGAGATGCAGAGCTCTTGTTTCTCAGCAGCTCAATTTTTGCTCCATTCCTTTAAGACTCTTAACCAATTATTATGGATAGAGGGATTATCAGCAAAATTTACGTCTTAAAATTATGGAAGTAATCAGGGTTCATTCTTTCGGAATTTCCATATCCAAATATATATCATGTAATATAGTAGATGAAAGCTCATTTTATGCAAGGCATGCAACGTCAGGATATTACAGTTGATAAGAACATAATTGCTTATTTAGTAGATAGGTAACTGAACGAGCTGAACTGTGTGAGTGCATTTTGCTCAGAATTGTACTCATGGTCCTTTAAACAATCAACTAATATTTAATATATCAACATCCTAAATATCTAATAATTCTAATGGATGAAGTCAAGCCTTTATGAAATTTTACCCTGTTTGTGAGATATACAAAATAGATTAGAAAGCCTTAATCTAGATCACATCCAAGAGATTAATTCATCTTTGTTCCTGATTAAAAATACTACTGACATATCTACCTGAATCATGCCTTGTTGGTTTCAGTGGATCTTATAGGTAATTAGTCTTTTGATTTCATCTTAAATTAAATGTTGAGATAGCTATATGAGTTTTTCAGGACATATCACTATTTCATATAGCAGAGAGAAGGGCAAGCTTTCAAAAAGCAATGAAGTAAAGATGCATTATCTGAATGGCATCCTTAGGTGCAAGGGTTACCACTTAATATGTCTGGGCAGTTGTCTCACACAATTCATCAGATATGCCCCAAGGCATGGCTGATTATCACTGCTCATTGAAGCATAGTCTTTCAAGGTCATATCCCAGCAAGTAATCACATCTAGAGACCTGCTGAAGAAATAAAACTTCCTAAACGCAGAGTGTCATTTGAGAATTCAGGCACCTTTCCTGAACAATGAAGTTATGAATTTTATCTCAGTTGAATCAGTTTAGAGAGTCACAATCATATGTATAGCCTATGTGCTATTTTGACATACTCAGAAATACAGCCATCTATCAGAAATAGGTCTCCTGTGAGAGCAGGGTTTGGACTAGATGACCTCCAAGGTCCTTTCCAACTCTGTTATTGTTACCTATTACTGTTAACTTTCTTTTATCCAATCATTGTTCAAATGTATGGATTCAGTTTCCTAAATTCTCAATGATGGCATAATGACTGCAAAATTCTGGAAGGGAGTTCTTACATCTGGAGGATACCCGTGTTGGTGAATTGTTCTGTAGCATAACTAAAAATGAATTCTAGAAAAGTGTTAAGCTAGTGAAAGGATATAGTTATATAAATCTGCCTTTTCCTATATAGGTACTATTATGTTTGCAGGTTGGAGGCATTAAGAGGAGACGCATCGTGTAACAACAAGTTTTCTTTATTTTCTCTTCCACAACCAACAACAGCAAAAATGGCACACAGACCTTTTATAGTATCCTAGCCCCGGACAACATCAACCAATGATTGCAGAGGCTGTTTCCCACCTTGGGCATGCACACAATACTGGAGATAGCCAGTCAGATCCCAGGCAGCTTTTGGTCTGCCCGGGATCCTTTGCAACATTTCTGAGCCTGCTGAATGCTTCAGCAGGCCCAGGACATAACACCCCTCCCCCCTGGATGAAACAATAATATCTTATTATATAGCAGCACAGGTACATGTGTTCAATGGACTGGATGTTATTGTGAAGCACAATATGCCTACACACAGGCAGGGCACTCTTGTCTTTATAATTATTCAAAGAAAAAAAAGTACAACAAAATAATATGCTGGGAAGAACACCCCTTTACTGAGTGTTTGTTCTGTATTTGTTTAAGGACTAGTAAGGTTCCCTTGACTTGATAGAAACTTTACATGGTCCCAAAGATGTTTGGGTGGGCCCTTGGCCCGCTGTGACCTTCTGATGGCTGGTGAGTGTGCCTGGCCTGCCAGCTCACCTGCCAGGCTAGGCAGACCAGGACTTTGATGCCCCAAAGACCCAGGTGACCCACCCAGCTGCTGACTGGCTGGATCCTCTGAATCCAAGCCAGGGTTCCTTAGGGGGGTGGAATTCCCAAGTCCAGTGGTGGGGTGGAATTCCCCAAATCCACAATGGACTCCTCTTGGAAGCAGTGTCCCTTGAGCCCAAGACCAGCAGCTGGAGTGGCCTGAGTGGCTGATGTGCCCCAGTAACCCCTTGGCCCAGTGTGCATGCCGGAGGTGCCAGAGTCAGGAGCCGCCTCCATGGCAAACCCCCTTTCTGGAGACTCCCTGTTTGAAGCACTTGCTGAAGCCTGGAATGATCCTTGTTCTGGAGCAATAGCTGAATCCTGTGAATGTCCCCATTCTGACACGGGAACATGTGCAGTAGCATGTGAAAACCTGCTGGAGCTGGAAGACTGTGGTCCAGAATAAAGATTATGGTCCTCCTCCCCCCCCCCGAGAGCAGAGCCAGGAGTGGAGGTGTTGCTGGGCAGCCTCCAGCACAGTTGGTCTATGTGCTGTCGGATGACGCGCCCATTGTCCAAGGCCACTTCGTATGACAGTGGCCCAGAGACCTTGCATACCACTGCTGTGATCCAGAAATGTCCAGGACTGTAGTTCCTTGCCCAGACCAGATCACCCATCTGTAGTTTTCTAGGTGCCCGTGGCTGTGACACCTGTGAAGCCACCCGGTCTGGGTGCAAACTGTCCAGTTTCGTGATGAGGTGGCAACCCCAGCAGAGTTCTGCTGGGTTCTTTCCTGTGGCTGTTCAAGGTGTGGTGCATTGTGCAAGAAGGAAATCAGCTAACCTGTGATGCCAGCTGCCATAAGTGATCCTCTTGAGAGCATCTTTGGTAGTGCGCACCATCCTCTCAGCCTGGCC